>NW_026850911.1:0-13812 GCF_030913465.1 Colletotrichum navitas
TAAAAGAGCTAACCTTTATAGCTATAGGAAGTAGGCTTAATAAGAGGATTATTTTTATAGCTATAGGAAATAGGCTTAATAAAGAGATTATTTTTATAGCTATAAAAAGTAAGCCTAGTAAAAGAAGTAACCTTTATAGCTATAAGAAGTAGGCTTAATAAGGGGGTTATTTTTATAGCTATAAGAAATAGGCTTTATAAAAGGGTTATTTCTATAGCTATAAAGAAGGCCCTTTTTATTAAGTCTATTTCTTATAGTTATAAAAAGACCCCCTTATAGAGCCTATTTCCTATAACTATATAGGTTAATTAGTTAATAGTAAAATAGAATAGTAGAAGAGCTATATTAGTAGAATTACCTTTACTACCTTTATAAGGATATACTATTTTTTTAGACTAATTAGAAGGGTAAATACTAGAGTATCTATAAGGCTAAAGCGTCTATATTAATTCTAGGAGCGTCCTTATTAATTCCTATTATAATATATAAAAAAATACTAAAATTAAAAATAAATACTATAAATATAATAGTAATAGTTATAAAACACTATAGTTAATTATATTAATTATATAGTATATTTTATCTACTAAAGCTTAAAATAAAATACTAAAATATATTATAAAATAGTAATAAATAGTATAATAACCTTAGATAGAAAGAGTAACCCTAGAAATAAAGTCTTAACCTTAACCTTAACCTTAACTATAGTATAACTTTAAGAAATATAAAATTATATATATATATTTTAGTATATTAATTAAAAATAAAAAATATAATATAAATAGAAAATATAAATATAAAATATAAATATAAATAAAAATCTATATATTTATATTATATTATTATTAATAAGAACTAGATAATAATATTACTATTATAGAAGTATTTAGTTAACTATACTATAATTTTAGAAGTATAACTCTAAGGTATTTAAAGATATATTTAAGGTACTAACACTAAGTCTACTATATTGAAGTATATTTTATTAAATAGTTTTTTTTACTAAGTAAAATACTTAAAGCTTCCTAGAAGTCCATAGACTTTAGATTATATATCTAAATAATATATAATATATTCTTAACTTTACTAGTTACTACTATATATATTACTCTCTAATATTAAGACTTCTTAGTCTATTACTATAAAATACTTCTAATAAAATAGTATTAATATAGTAATTCTTTACTTTATTAATACTATAAGTAGGTATATTATTTATATTTTCTTCTTCTTACTTATTATAGCTATAGTTAATACTACTCTCTATAGTATTATAAATAAAGTCCTAAATAAATTAGTAAGATTCTAATATAATAGTATCTATAGAATATAAGTTATAGATAATAGAATAATATCTTAAAGTCTTTATAAGTAAAATTATCCTTATTTAGTATAATATTATTATATACTCTAAATAATAGTAGTTTAATACTATTTAATATAAGTTATTCTTTATTATTAGTAATAATATTATATAGTATAGTATAAGGGTTAAATATATTAATAGTATTAATATTAAACTGTTGTTCTCTTTCTAGTAATTTATATTCTTCTTTTTTTAAGTCTTCTAAAAGTATAGAATATACAGAAGATATAAAGTTATTAGTAGACTCTATTAGGTCTATAATATCTATTACTATAGTTATATTATTATTATTAATATTAGTATTAATATTAATATAGTTATTAACCTCTTCTTCTAGTTCTATATACTTTCTATAGTAGAAAATACTTAGAGGTAAAGATAAAGTTATATTATAAGATCTAAAGTATAATATATATATTAGTATAGTAATTTTAATAGGTTTAAACTATTAAGAAAAATAATATTAGCTTTTTATAACTTACTTTAAGATATAGTCGTAAATAATGTTTAATATAGTTAAGTTAAAAAGTTAAAATACTAGATTTATTTACTAGTAAGTTACTAGTAGTAACTTACTACTAGTAAAAAAAGTTACTTAATAAGATAAGTGTTTAAGGTAATAAAGGAAAAAATAAAATATATTACTAGTATATCTATAGTAAAGTATTTATAATTATAAACTTCTAGGTATATATATACTAGTAAATATAAGTATAAGCTTATAATTATATATATAACTATATAACTATACTTTTAGCTATATAACTATACTTTTAGCTATATTACTATACTTTTAGCTATATTACTATACTTTTAGCTATATAACTATACTTTTAACTATATAACTATATATTTAACTATATAACTATAATTATAACTATATAACTATACTTATAACTATACTATTAACTATATAACTATAATTATAACTATAATACTATACTTTTAACTATATAACTATAATTATAACTATATAACTATACTTATAACTAAATACTTAGTAGTTAAGTAGTATATAGTAAAAAAAACCTTATTCTTTTTTAACTTAATAATAAAACTTTTTTTATCTTAGAAACATTAATTCTTTTAACTTATAAAAATAAGTTTTTCTTTTTATAATTTCTTTTTTTTAAATCTAACTACTATTTAATCTACTATAGTACTATTATATTTATATATATCTATATAACTACTAAGAGAAAATATTCTATTCTTTTTATTTATATATTATAGATTTACTTTTTAAGATATTAAAAAATAGAAAAGTTTAGTTATATATACCTAGAGATTTCTCTCCCTTAAAGGTATTTAGAAGTAAGTCTTTTTAACCTTATATTCTTTAGAGTATTATAGATAAAATTATACCTCTTTTCTACTTGTTAGCTACTAATATTATAGCCTAGTAGGTAATTATTAACCTTATTACCTAGCATCTTTAATAAGGATTTCTTTACCTAATTCCTAAGTATATCTCCCTGTCTAATATATATCTAAATACTCCTTTTTAAGAGCTTCTAGATAAGGTCCCTTATAGCCTAAACAACTCACTTTCTAATTTTTTAGAGCTTCTAGAAGATATTAGTCCTCTTAAAGTATCTTAGTCTTTTTGTTAAGGACAGATAGGCTAGACAGGCTAAGCGTAGGTTAAGTATTATATAACACTAAATAAGCAGGGTGTATAGTGCAAGTGCGTAGGGCACACAAGAGGATTATGTGCTTAGAGGGCGCACAGAAGTAAAGCAAGTGCATATAGACTAGGAATACTTAGGGGGAAGAAGAAAAAAGAAAAGAGAGAGCAGCTTTAGCTTTAGTAATACTATATACCTACCTTTATACTTACAGTGTGTTTACTTATTACCCTAGTTACTTATTATTATTTAATACTTTTACTTCTTCTTCTTTTTTAACCTAGCTACCCTAACAGCTTTTTATTACCTCTTCTTTAACTACTAAGTCTATAAGTAATTTATATATCTATAAAAATATATATATATATATATATATATTAATATATAATTATAGGGAATTTCTAAGAAGTCTTCTTGTAATTACTATAAGACCTCTTTTAGGTCTAAGATGTCTCTTGCTGTATATAAGCAGTAGTTTAAGTAGAATAGAGGCTATTATATTAAAAGTTAAAGATATATAGTAAATAGTTAGCTTAATACTATTTTCTTTATTTTATTATAAGATTTTTTTTAATTTATTATTAGTATTTCTTACAAGTAAGGTTTTAATATAAGTAAAGTATATAATAGTAGTATATATTATATCTATATAATATAAGTAAGTAAAATAAGAATTATATATATATATAATATAGTAAATATATAGACTAGTAAGTAATTAAATAAAATAGATAAGTATTTTTATATTAATATTAAATAATATAAAGAAAATAAATACTTCTTAGGTAGTTCTTTATATATAGTAATAATAAACTATATAGTTTTAATATTAATATTAATTAATACTACTATAGTTATAGTTAAGGTTTAAATAGTAGTTTATAATAGCTTATATTAGTTAATTTATCTAAAGTTAAGTTTCTTAGGTAAGTTTAAAGTTAGATATTTTACTAAGTTAAGAATATAGAAAAAAGTACCCTAGAGATAGGTTTTATAAGTTATATTCTTATTAAGTTAGGTTTTTAGAAAAAAGTAACCTAGAGAGAGGTTTTATAAGTTATATTATTATTAAGTTAGTTTCTTAAAAAGAAGTACCCTATAGAGAGGGTTTATAAGTTATATTCTTATTAAGTTAGTTTCTTAAAAAGAAGTACCCTAGAGAAAGGTTTTATAAGTTATATTCTAATTAAGTTAGTTTTTAAAAAAAACAGTACTATAGAGAAAGGTTTTATAAGTTATATTCTTATTAAGTTAGCTTCTTAAAAAGAAGTACCCTAGAGAGAGGTTTTACAAGTTATATTCTTATTAAGTTAGTTTTTTAGAAAAAGTTACCTTTAAAAAAAGTCTTAAGACTAGTAAGTTAGCTTTTAAAAATAAAGTACTATAGAGAAAAGTATTATAAGTTATAGTTATATTATATATATATTACTTAAAAGTCTATTTTATATATTAGAAAGACTTAAATATAAGACTTATAAAAAAATATAACCTTAACCTTAACCTTAAGCCTTATTATAATATAACTATAAAGAATATAAAATATATATATATATAAGAATATTATAGTTACCTATATTAAGATATACTCTATATATAACCTAATAGACCTATATAGACTTATTAAAAGTTACTCCCTTAAAAGTACTTTACTTCTAAGAGTAAAAGTATTAATATATTAATAAGGTTAACAAGGTTAAGGTTAAGGTCATAATATAGTATAGTCTAGGGTATAGCCTAGGGTACTTTAAACAAGGTTACCTAACTTAGGTAAAACAAGTAAAACTAGATCTAGTAAATCTATAATAAGCTAAAGGTTTTAGAACTACTAATAACTATATATCTATAACTACTATAAAGGGTTAATATATATATAATATAAGGTTAATATATACTATTATAGAAAGGTCTAGTAAGTGTTATTTATTATATATAGAAGAAAGAAAACTACTAGAAGTAGTTTTATTCTCTAAGTCTTCTAATAATAATAATAATAAATATATATATATCCTTTTATTTACTAATTTACTTATCTCTTCTCCTATCTACTTAACCTTTCTTATTAAAAGTACTAAGTAAACATTATAAAGATAAGTATAATAAGCTAAAATAAAATAATAATATTAAATATTAATATAAGTAGTTAAAGTAAGTCTTTTATTTTTAGAAGATAAGTAGTACTAAGATATACTTATAAACTATATTTATAACTATAACTTTATAATATATACTTATAAGCTATATTTATAAACTATATTTATAAACTATAACTATACTTATAAAGTTTAACTATAAATATAAACTATACTTTTAAACTATACTTATAGACTATAATTATTAGTATAACTATATCTATATACTATATATATATAAAATAAATCTATAAACTAAAACTATAAACTATACTTATAAACTATAATTATAACTATCACTATACTTTATTCTTATAAACTATAATTATACTTATAAACTATATATATATATAAAGTATACTTATAAACTAAGACTATAAACTATACTTATAAACTATAATTATAATATTAGTAATACTAAGGGATAGGTTAATATAGTTAACTATATATATTAGTAGTAATTAATAAATAATAGAGGTAACTATAGTTCTCTATTATATATAAAGAAAAAAAGAATAAATATTATAGGTTAGTTAGTTAAATAACTAACTTACTACCTATAAATTCTTAGGTAATTTATAGCTAAATATCTAAGGATTTACTAGTAATAAGTTATTAGGGTTAACCTAATAACTCTAATATTTATTTATAATAGTTAACATTATAACACTAGTAACTTTCTATAGTGCTAGAAATCCCCTATTTCTTATATCTAAAAGAATAGCTAAAAAATATAATAAAAACAAAAAGCTAAAAAGTATTTAATACTTTTTACTTATATAGTCTATTATATATAAGAAACCTATTTATTTATCTATATTTCTAACTACCTATTACTAACTAGCTTCTATAATATACTGTTTAGTAATAACTTTATAAATCTATTTACTAGGTTATTACTACTATAAATCTACTATATTTTATAAATCTTATAGTATTTATATAACTAGTAAAAGGCTATAGAATTTTTTATAAGTTACTTCTCTTTTATAGTACTAAGCTTTATAAGGCACTTATAAAGTAAGTATAAGTTAGTATAAAGTATTATAGGTATTTATAGTAGCTTAAGGTAGTTAGTAATTATTATAAGAGTAGTACTAATTATATAGGTAATATTAGTGCTAGTAACTATTTAATAGACCTTAGAGGTAAGTATACTATATATAACTCTCTTATACTTTATTAAACTAAAGTAAATAATATTACTAGTTAATTTAAAGCTTTTACTATTAGTAATAAGTTACTTAATAATTTATTTATTAATAAGAACTATAATAAAGCTAAGTTAAAAGGTAAGGTTATAGTTATTTATATATAAGCTATTAATAAATATAAAAAGCTTAGTAGTTATAAGGTTAATTAATAAGAATTATAAGCTATAGTTAAGATTATTAATTTACTACTAAATTTAGTAGTTAAAGGCTTTAATCTCCTCTACTATAGGTAATTAGTATTAAGTAGTAACTAAATAATTAAAATAAGCTTTAGGTTAGTAAATAAAAGTAATATATATACTATAGGTATATTACTAGATATAATTTTACTATATAGTAGGTAATTTCTTATTAATAAGCTAAAGTTTCTTATTTTAGCCTTTTTAGTAAAGGGTAAGCTTACTATTAGTAGTAATAGATAATATACTACTATTAAAGGTAATAAAGTTATTAGCTATAAGTAACTACTTAGGTTTTACTATAAAAGTAGCCTTCTTAAGCTTCTTTTTTTTATAAATAAAGAATTTACTATCTATAAGGCTAATTATATTATCTATTTATATACTAATTAATCTAAAGTTACTATTATTAGGTAGTAATATTAATTAGTAAAAGTTAAAGGTTAATAAATTTATCTAGAGATTCTCTCTATAGTAGTAGTTATAAGTTACCTACTAGTAAGTTTTTACTTTTATAATACTATATAGTAGCTTAGTTACTATTATTATTATATTTACTAAGTAAAGATAGTAAATTTATATAGGTAGATAAGTAAAAATAATATAATTTAGTAGTATTACTAATTAAGTATATACCTAGGTAATATTATATAACTAGAGGAGAAATCTATATTAAAGTAGTAAAAAGGTAAAGGTAAAGATTAATTACTAGGCTATTTACTAGATAGTAAGTAACTATATAAGAATTATTTCTTTACTATTATCTATATAGCCTTAGATAATAAGCTATAATTTCTTATAAGGCTACTTATTTTTGCCCTTTACTTTATAGACTATATATAATTTAAATATATAGGTATTATTATAAGCTTTTTTATTATAGGTAATAATATAAAATACACTATAGTTAATAAAGGCTTTTACCTTTACTTTATTAGATTCTTTTAAAGGGTTTACTAGGTGTAGTAATAATTCCTTTCTTATATAGCTTAATAGTAAGTATATAGTCTACCTCTTCCTTTATAGTTAAAAATACTATAGTTATAGTAAAATATATTTCTATAAAAAATATAAATATTAAGTTCTTTTATAAGTAACTATAGTATTATTATAGTAGTTTATTATTAATAATAATAGTATTATATACTTCTTCTTTAGCTTTAAGTATCTCTATAAGACCTTCTTATACTTATATAGTGTGTATAAGGTTATCTTCTACTTATATAGAGTAGCTAGTAGGCTTATCTAGTATAAAGAGGTCTAGTTAACCTTCCTCTATATAGTAAGGTTTTACTATAGTAATTCTAAAGTTATATAGGCTATATTGTAAATTAATAGTATAAATAGTACTATTATTAGTAATAAAGTAAAATAGGTTTTCTTAACTATCTTTTTTATACTATATATAGATAAAGAATTAAAGGAGTAAGGTAATAGTATTAGTTAAGTTTAAGCTATTATATATAGCTATTACTTTATAAAGCTATTACTTTATATAGATCTAGTATACTACTATTATTACTTTTTTAATTACTTTAGTATATTATATAGTAGTTATAGTAAGTAGTAAATTATTAGTTATTTAGGGGTATATACTAAACATAAGGAAAGTTAAAACAAGGCTGTCTAAGCTAGTAGTATTATTAATTACTTTAATAGTAAGTTAAAGGGTAACTTTAGGTTTAGTACTAGTTTCTTTATAAATAATCTTATAAGTATAGTAAAAGGGTATATAATAGTACTTAACTTTACTAATACTATAATAAGCTTTAATAAGTACTTTTTTTACTTTAATAGATAACCTATAAGTAGTATATTTAAACTTACTAAAGTAAAAATTTTGGCTAGTGTTAGTTATTATTTAATTAAGTAGGCTAAAATATATATTAATCTAGTATATCTATAGTGCCTCTTATATATACTCTATAGTAATAAATTATAAGAATCTTCTCATATTAAACACTATTACTATATTAACTATATAAAGTACTAGTTTATTACTATTAAGATATATTATATAAATAAGGATCTTATAGTTAAACTTATTATTATTATATAGTATAAACTTAAAGTAACTAGGGGCTTTAGAGTATAATTAGTAGTAGTAGTAGTACTTATTAATAGCTTTAATTAATAAAAGGGAGGTGTTTTTTCTAGTGTATTTAAGTAACTTATAAAAACACTAAATAAATAAGTAGCTAAATTACTAGTAGATTTAGTATAATTTACTATTTATTAGGTGTTACTTAGTAATACTCTTCTTTAGTAGTTATAAAAGTATTTATAAGTAGCTAAATTAGTAAATAATAAGTATAATATTATTACTTTAGATTAGCTAGTTAGTAAGGTTATTAGATTTTATACTATAATAGTCTATATCCTTTAAATAAAGAAAAATAAAGTATTAGTAGTTATTATATAAAAAATAAAGTTACTAAGTAGTATAAGTATATTAATTACCCCTAGGGATTTAAACTAATTACTACTACTAAAGTAAATACTTACTTTACTTATTTAGGTAGTATTTATAAGTATCTTTTTACTTAAGTAGTACTAAAGGGTAAAGTATTACTTATAGCTAGTAGTTAATTTCTTAGTTATACTAGTGTTAAGTATAATACTATAAAAAGTTACTACTAAATAGTGTTTATTAAGTATAAATATTTTATTAGTTTTTATAGTTTTACTAAGTAATAGCTTCTTAAGTAAGTTCTTATAAGTAAGTATATAAGTAGTTACTTAGTTATATAACTTAAAGAATATAGTTAGGCTATTAATTAATAGTTATATAAAGAAAGTAGTAAATATAAAGAACACTATATTTATATAGTTATTATTATTACTAATAAGTTATTTTTTACTATTATTTACTTCTTAAAGATAACTTATATTATAACCTTTATAGTTAAAAAGAAAGTAGTTAAAGATAGCTAGTAAAGCTTATATAAAGTAAATACCTTTATACTAGTTTAATAAGGATTACTACTCTTTTTTAGTATACTTAGTTAACTAGTAACTAGGCTTACTATAAATAAAGTACTTCTTAGTTAATTTATTACTATACTAGTTTTTACTATAGTAGTTACTTTATAAAGAACCTTATATTTACTATAAATTAGTATAATTATTATAGCTACTATTATACTTATAGTTAACCTAAAACTACTTATCTTCTATAGTAGATTTATCTATAGGGTATTATATAAGTAGCTTATAGTAAAGTAAAGTATTTACTACTTTATTATATAGTTATATATAAAGGCTATAGAATATAGCTAGTAGGTTAAAGAAAGCTATAGTATACTTAGGTATACTATAGTAATAAGTAATAAGGTACTTATAATAATCCTTATCCTTAAGTAGATTATTATAAGTAGTTACTTTAACTAGCTTAGTAACCTTTTAATAAGTAACTTAAGGATCTTAAGCTTATTTTTACTATAGTTTTTATAAGTAATTAAGTTAAATAATATATAGTAAAGCTTTATAATATAGGCTAAGTATACTTTATTACTTTTAAACTATTCTTTAAGCTTTACTATTAAAGTATTAAAATTACTTACTTATTAGTAAAAAGTTAAAGTATAATACTCTTATAGTTTAGCTTAAAGTATTACTTAGATTACTACTCTATAGTAGTCTTATATTATACTTACCTAGATATAAAGGTTATAAAATAATAGTAATTTTAAGTTAATAGTCTTATACTAGCTACTAGTATATTTTATAGCCTAGTTATTAGAGTATATCTTTATAAGGTTACTTATTTACTTTAGTGTTAGCCTTAATATTAGTATTAATATTACTATAGTTAATAAAAGCTCCTATAGTAGTATAGTAGTTATTATATATAGGCTATTAATCTTAGCTATTATATAAGGTTTTAGTGTTAATATAGGCAGTAGTAAAGTAAAGCTTAGGTTATTATAAAAGGTTTAATAAGTAGTTATTAGTAATAGGTATACTTTAACTATTTTTACTCTATATATAATTATCTTATAGCCCTTAATATCTTTAATAAAGTTAAGGTCTTAAAGGTATTCTCTAAAGTTATATAATAATCTCTTTATAATAGTAATTATTTTATTAGTCTAGTAAGTATCTTTTTTTATTAAAGGGTATTAAATATATATTAAGTAATTAATAAGTACTTACTATAGTTAACTTATACCTTATTATTAATAAGAAAGTTATATAGACTTATTAAGACCTTTAGGTTAATAGCTTTAAAGTTACTAATAAGCTAGTTAGTAAAGTCTTCTTGTATATAGTAAAGTAATTTACTACTAAAGTAGTTATTATACTTAGATTTACTAATATAAAATATAGTAATAGTGTTAAGTATAAGTAACTATTACTTCTCTATAAGGTTAGTTAGTAATTATTAATATAACTAATAAAAAAGTTAAAATAACTAAGCTAATATTATTATAGTATTACTAGAGATAATAGTACTAATAATAATATCTTTTTAAATCTCTTTATTAATTTTTATAATAATAATAATTAAAGCTTTCCCTTATATAATATATAATATATAAGGTATATATTAAACCTAGTAACTAAAGATATTATAGATAAATATATAGCTAGTGTTATTAGAGATACTAATATAGTAGACTTTAAAATAATGTACATGTATAGTAAGTAAGCTAATATAGTAAGTAAGCTACTTTTGTTACCTTTTACCCTTTTTAACCTTACACTAATATTTCTCTATATATAAATATAGATTCTTCCTTAATTAAAAGCTATATTATCTTTGCCCTCTAAGCTATTAAAAAAGACCTAAAAATGTCTATATAAAAAGTAGCCTCTACTTATAAGGTCCCTTAAACAACACTTTAATACTAATACACTAGATGTATTATATAACCTAAAAGATATATTAATTTAATAAAAATAACTATTTTAGAAGAAGAAGTAATTATTAAAAAGGTTATTAACTTAATTAATTAAAGGTTTCCTTTATAATAAGAAGATATATATAAAATAGCTAATTAACTTCTTAATATATATAATAAAATATATATTAGACCTTAATAAGTAAAGAACTTTATATAGTAATAACCTTAATTAAAAATATAGTTTTAACGTTAGATTAACTATTAGAGGGCCTTAGCTAAGGATTCTATAATTATATAAGGCTAGTTTATACTTAATATATATATATAGTAAGTAGTATATTATAGTAAGTAGTATATATCTACTTACTTTTCTATTATTTTAATAAGTAATTTTAACTAGATTATATAAAATTAATTAAAAATATATATTACCTTATTCTTTATTATTATCTTAAACTACTTTATAGGTTTATATATTATATCTAGTCTTTTTATAATTACTATATTATTATATAAGTAGGTTACTACTCTCTATATAACCCTCTTTTTAGGATATTTCTTTACCTTTAGCTTTAACTACTTCTTTTTCTTTTTATAATACCTCTACTTTAGCTATATTAAGTAACCCTCTAAGATATAGTTAGGTCTTTTTAGCTTTCTACTACTTACTTAGTACCTTTATTCTTATATAAAGTTAATAGTTTTTAGCCTTACTAATAGTAAGTTAATATACTAACTTACTAATACTTTTTAACTATAAGTTAATTAGCTTATATATTAGTATTAGTAAACTACTTTAATAGTCCTTAAATTCTTTTTAATAAAGTAAAGCTTTATATACCTTTAATTACTATTATTAGTATCTTTAGGTCTTATAAGCCTAAGCTAGTTAGATATAAGTTTACTAGTATTAGTATCTTTAGCTTAAAATCTAGGTAAAAAATAATAACTTTAAGATAAAAAAGTATAAGACTAGCTTATTAAAAACCTACTTATATATTTATTTTACTTATTAAAGTAAAGAATACTACTTTAAAGGTAAAAAAAAAGTTATTATTAGTAATATATATAATCTATATTTTTATTATTTTCTTAATTTTCTTACTATATAAGTACTTTAAAAGGCTAAAGTAGCTAATATTAAAAGGCTAAAGCTTATATAATAAGTAAAAAGGTATATATTAAGTAATAATCTTTTTTTCTTTATAGTAGTTATTAAATTTAGTTAATTTATAGCTATTATAGCTTTTTAGGATTAAAAAATAATAAGTACTCTTTATATAAGACTTTATATACTAATTAAAGTACTTTAGCTAATCTAGGCTAATTTTATTTATAGTTTATTTATTTTTACTTAAGTAAATATACTATATAGCTAGAAATTTACTATTAAGGTACTATAATAAAAGGTAATATTTATATTTTATAATAATATATAAAGGTATTACTTAGCTATTTATATATATACCTTAAATAATAGAAACCTATTTATAATTACAAGGCTACTTTATATAAGGCCTTTTATATTAGTTAAAAGTTATAATAACCTTTATATATAATAGTATTTTTATAAGAAACCTAGTCTTATTAAAATTATAGATATTATAATTCTTTATCTTATACTTTATAATTATATTTTATATAAGTATAAACTAGCCTTATATAATTATAAAATCCTTAGCTAAAGCCTTTTAATAGTTAATTTAATATTAAAAGTATATTTTTAATTAAGGTTATTATTATATAAAGTTCTTTATTTATTAAGGTCTAATATATATCCTATTATATATATTAAGGAGTTAATTAGCTATATCTTATATATCTTTTTATTATAAAGAAAACCCTTAATAAATAAAGTTAATAACCCTTTTAAGAATTACTTTCTCTTTAGATATAGTTATCTTTATTAATTTTAAATATATCTTAGCTTATATAATATATCTAGTGTATTAATAATAAAGTATAGTTTTAAGTATATTATATATAAAGGCTATCTTTTATATAGATAGATTTTAGTCTTTTTAGATAGCTATAATTATAAAGATAATTTAGCTTTCTTAAGAAGAGGATTCTATTATTATATATAAAGAGAGGTTAATATAAAGATAAAGCTAGTAAAAATATAGTAGATATATACTACTTATTATAATATACTACTTATTATAAATATATATTATATAAAATATAATTATAAAGTATAAGATATAGAATTATAATATCTATAATTTTAATAAGACTAGGTTCTTAATAAGAATACTATTATATATAAAGGTTATTATAACTTCTAACTAATATAGAAGGCTTTATATAAAGTAGCCTTGTAATTATAAATAGGTTTCTATTATTTAAAGTATATATATAGATAGCTAGGTAATAATTTTATATATTATTATAAAAAGTAAATATTATCTTCTATTATAGTACTTTAATAGTAAATTTCTAGCTATAT
>NW_026850912.1:0-13386 GCF_030913465.1 Colletotrichum navitas
TATAAATACACTAAGAGATATATTTTTAGTCTTTATAAGTATCTAAGGCTAGCTACCTTTATTTAGGCTAGTATAAAGGTTATAGTTAGCCTAAAAAGCCTAAAGATACTAGTAAATAAAAGTATTAAATATATTATACTACTAGGTAAATTAATAAATAAAAAGTATAATAAGTAGCTTTTTACTAAGCTAGTTAAATTAGTTAGCTTATTACTAGGTAGTAAATATTACTTTAGTAGTCTTTTTAATAGTAGTTATATTTTTATTATCTTAGTAAAGTATATTAAAAGGTTAAAGTAAAGTAAGTAGTTTAGTTACTATTAATATTTATTAATAATATATCTAAATAATTACTTGTTTTTAGTAAGAATATAATAAAAAGTAAGATAAGGTAAAGACTAGGTGTAACCCCCCTTTTCTTACTATAAGCCCCCTTTTTTTACCCTCTCTATAAGGAGGGGATATTTAGCTTCAACAAAGGCTAACTAATACCCCTAGGTAGTAAGCTATATATTTAATTAACACCTACTGCCTTTAGCTAATCTTATTAGTATACTTTATATACCTAAGGGTACACTATATATCTACTATCTATTATAGCTAGTAGTATATAGTAGAATAAAAAAAGATAAATAAAAGTAGCTTAGGATAAGTATTTAAGGTAATAAAATAAATAAATAACTTATATATATAACTATACTTACTTAAGGATAATAATAGTAGAAGCACTATATCTTTAATAGTACTACTAGATATAAGTTAACTTTAGTATATAAGAAGGTATAGCTATAGCCTATAGCTAGCTACCTATATAGCTAGTAAAGGCTTAGTATAGACTATATATAAGTACTTATATTAGCTTATACTAATTCTATATAAGCTATAATAAGTACTAACTAGTGCCTCTTAATTAGCCTTTTTTATTACTTAGGTAATAGATATTCTCTCTTTATTTATTTATATATATTATTAGTCTATATTTAATATATTACTTTACTATATTTTACTTTATTATTACTTATAAAAATAATTACTTATAAACCTTTGTTAGCTATATAGGATTTTATTACTTCCTAAGTAAAATTACTAATAGATAACTATACATTTAACTATTACTATAAATATAACTATAATTATACCTTATATAATAAACCTACTTAAGACTAAGACCTTATTTAAATTTATAATCTTAAATAGCCTACTATACTTCTTAATTAAACTTTTAATCCTTTAGAGAGATTATTTATCTAGTTCTACTATAAAGTCCTTACTAACTTTTATTATTACCTTAGCTATAAGTATTACTAACTTTATTTTAACTCTTTTTATCTTACTAATCTCTATAAGATATATTATTTAGTAAATCCTAAGTATTAATAAATAAAATCTTAGTTAAGTATAATACTTATTAAGAAGTAAAAAATAGTTTATATTACTAATAATAGTAATATACTAATAACTATAAATAAAATATTAATATAATACCTCAGGTAGTATACTTAAGAGGATAACTATTAAGCTACTAAACTTCTTTAGTCTTTTTACTAACTAAGTTATCTACTACTAGTTACTACTTTAACTTAGTGTCTAGAATATTATTATTATCTACTTATATTAAGCTTATTAAGCTCCCTTTAAGAAATAAAGAAATTATTAAGTACTAGTTCTTTACTTTTTTTACTAACTCTACTTATCTTATTACTATATAAGGTATACTTTTTACTATACTTTTACTTAAGTATTATAAAAACATCCTATTACTTACTAGTTTAGATCTTTTTTCCTTAGACTTATTTCTTTATAACTTTAATTTTAATAATAGTGTTTTTACTTTAGTAAGTTAATCTATAAGTAGGTTAATACTTATTAAAGCCTAATAAATTATAAATAATACTTACTATTACTTTAAGAAGGATTATAATAAGCCTATTTAAAATACTAAAGTTTATAATCTTTTTTTAAGTAGTGTTTTATAAAGAGATAATCCTAAGAAGTATAGTATATATCTTTATAACTTTAGTTTATAGTAAGCTTTATTTTATTTTATTTTTTTAACTTTTAATCTTTATTTAACTAGTATTACTTTATAATATTATTACTTTTATTATTAAAGACTATATACTAGCTAGTATATTAGTAAAATAAGTTAATGTTAATATTTATTTTAATCTTATAGCTAATATAATAATAGTAGTTAGTATTACTAGTAAAGTACTAGCTTTATACTAAAGGCTACTAAGTTTAAGCCTAGACTATATATTATATAGTACCTTTTATTTTTACTTTATCTTTATTAGTCTAAAGACTAAGAGACCTAAGTATAACTTATATAAAGTAGTACTATAAATTAGTATTTAGTAGGCTTTATAATAAAAAATACTTACTACTTCTAAGGGTTATTATCTAAGGCTATAACTAGATCTATATTACTATATTTCTTAAGCTTCTAAAATCTAGCTAGTTTAAGGACTTTGTTAATTAACTAAAGTAGCCTATATCTTCTTATATAGTATATTTTTTTTTACTTTATCTAAGGTAAAAACCTTTATACTTATATTTTAGTAGCTAAAGCTAACTTAGTAAGTAGTAGATTTCTTAGTTAAGAAAGTACTTTAAAAATATAAACTTAATACTTAGTATCTACTAAATTATAGTTTTCTTTAAGTATCTTATATTATAGTCTAAGTAAATATACTAGCCTTAGTTTTAAAAATAAATCTTTACTTTTTAATACTATTTAATCTTAATAATAGTAGTTACTACTTCTAGAACTCTTATATTTAAAGTATTTATAGTTATTTTATTTAGTTTATTAGTAACTTTAGCTTAATATTTAAATAAGTATATTAGTAAAAGTTATAGCTTATATAAAATACTAACTATAAAAAATACTACTCTTTTACTTAAGATATCTTAATAAAGATAGTCCTTATATCCTTTAATCTTACTTATAGACTATAGTTAGCCTTTAAGTAATATTTTATCTAAGACTTTATACCTTAATAACTTTTTACTAACTATATTATTAGCCTCTATAAGGTAGTATTTACTTAAGTAAAGTAATAAACTATATACTATATTCTCTTAGTTAAAATACTAAAGTAGTAATACTATAATATTACTTATAATAAGAAGTAAAAAGAAGTAGCTTTTTTAAGACTTTTAGCATTATTTTTATTTATTTTTTATTATTTATTTAAAGAATAATCTCTACCTTATAACTAACTTAATTTTTATTTCTCTATAGCTTTCTAAATTCTCTTTAAGCTAGTTCTTTAGTTTTTTATTTATTTATCTAGAACTATTAATAAATAAAGGTCTTTTAACCCTTTTACTTATTATTAAGATTACTAGAATAATATATACTTAGACCTAACTAACTACTATTATAAGTAAATATAGTATAAATATAATAGTATAAGCTATTATCTTAAATAATACTATTATTATACTTAACTACCTTAGACTAGAAGGTATAATCTTTCTTAAGAAAAGCTATTTAAAGAAGGCTAAATATATTTTTATTTATATTTATAGTTAAAGTACTAATAAACTTTTTAGTATAAATCTACTATCTTTAATATTAAAATTATTTATAAGGTATAGAAGTTATAAGATAAAAGAGGTACTTACTTTATATAAGATAATAAAATATATAATATATAAGTTTTATTAAGTACAAAAAGTAGTACTTATATAGGTAAGACTTTAGTAAAAAGTTAAAAGACTATATTATATATATTATACTTTACTATATCTTATTATATTTTATTATATCTTAATAAAGCCTTTATTACTAATTTTTATTTTACTACTAATACTAGTATAAGTATAATATATAGTAATATTTTTATCTTTAAATATAAAGTACTTAATACTTCTTTAACTATATATACTAAAATCTACTATAACTAATTTTTTAGTAAAAACTCTTTTTTTTACTTAATTAATTAAGTTAAATATTTATTTAATAAACCTAGACTATATATAGCTAATTATTAATAGTAAAGTATTTATACTTTAACTTTACTAGTAAATAATACTAGATTTATTTATAAATAATAGTTATAGTAAGTATTTATAAAAGTAGCTAGCCCTTAAGATATTAGGTCTACTATATATAATATATTAAAGTAATAAGAACCTATAAGATCTAGGCTAAAGTTAAGTATTAGTATAAACTAAAGTAATAAAGGGTTAAATTTTAAAGTATTTTTACTTACTATTTATTTTAAGTATCTAAGTCTTACTAGTACTAGTTATAGGACTTAGTTATCTCTTTTAGTGTTCTTAAGTATAGTACTTTAAAAAGTTAATATAAAAGCTTATAGTATAATTATAGGTATAGGCCTTAGAGTTAAAGATTACTTAATTAAAGACTAAGTAATTTACTTTTTAAGTAAGTACTTTATACTATATATTATACTATAATAATCCTTATATATTAAAATTAATAATAATTTAACCTTTAAAAAAAGGCTATATTACTTTTTATTTATATAACTATATTAATAGTACTTATTAATTAAGTAAACTTAAGAAAGAAATAAGTAAGGCTATACTACTAAACACTTAGTTATAAAGCTAGATTTACTAACTACTAGATATTTCTTTAATAGTAAATAATTATTAATTATTTTACTTATAGTAGTATTAGCCTAGTAGCTATTTAAATTATATAAAGAATTAGTACTAAGGTATTTACTTTACTTTAGTTTTTTTATACTTCTTTATAAAATTTAACTATTTAACTCTTTATTCTTTAATTAAAGTCTTTTAGTTTTATTTTTATTTTATACTTTTAATTATTATACTTTAATTTTTAACTTAAATAAAGATATACTTTACTATTAGTAGTAAAAATAAGACTTAGTATTTTATTAAGAATTATAGTATTATAAGCTTATATATCTTTAGCTTTTAAAATACTTTATTTTTAGGCTATTTTATATATATAACTAATAATAAAAGTATTAATATTAGTCTTTACTTAAGAACTTTTTATATATATTATAAAAGTAGATTACTAATTTTAGAACTATAATTAAAATTAAAAAATAAGATTTTTATTAATAATTAAAGCTAGTAATAAAGCTTTTTAAAGTTAACTAGACTTTTATTAGCTTTAATTTATAATAGATTTTTTATACTTATTTTAAGAAAACTATATAGTAAGTAACTTCTAGGCCTAATCTTATAAATAATAACTTAGCTATTTCTTTTATATATTATAGATATTTACTTTAGTCTAAGGCTTTATAATATTATATAACCTAGATTTAGTTAAGTGTTCTTTATCTTATAATAATTATAAATACTTTTAAAGCTAATAAAGTATAAGATATATTTAACTTTATAAAGACTAGATATTATATTAGTAAGATTATATTTAGAATATTAGTAGACTACTGTATTATATAGTATATTAAGACTAAGCTAATGTCCTTTTTGTGTCCTGATTAGAGCTTTCTGTTGGTTAGTGGCCTTGGTGGCCTGGGCTTGGCTGTTTTAACTTAGATAGATAAGCAGAAATCAGAGCCCTTATGGAGAGAGGAGTGTTTTACATTGTTACGTATGACGAGGAACGCCACGGCAAGGAGCGAATCTTCAAATCACGAATGGTACGTGAGATAAAAGGCAAGAATGAGTTACCATACGAAACTTCACGTCTAGTTATCCAAGGCTACGTAGATGACGAGAAAAAGGCGATACTCACACAGTCGCCTACTATTTAACGTATGGCACAGCCATTACTCCTGTCACTTGCCCCTACGCTTACAAAACAACGCAACTATATTTTCTGGTTACGCGACATAACGCAAGCCTACACTCAATCCACTACGCCGCTTAACCGCGCAATTCTTACGCAGTTACCCGCCCAAATTGCGCACCTCTACCCAAGGAACTCGATCATGATGGTCATTAAGCCGCTATACGGCATTGCAGAAGCAGGTACCCATTGGTGGGCTACGTACAGCAAGCACCATAGAGAAAAGCACCAGATGGATACATCAACTTTTGACCCCTGTCTACTCATATCATCACTAAACACCGAAAGCTTTGGCCTTATAGGCATGCAGACTGACGATACCATCGGTCTGACCGATAAGCGATTCTTAGACCAAGAAGACAATGAGTTAAAGAAGGCGACCTTTACAGCAAAGCCTAAGCAGGTATTGACTATTGATACCCTGATAACGTTCACCAGAGGAGTGCTATCCCTTGACTACAACAGAGAATTAACCCTACTGCAAAAAGGCCAAGGCAAGAAGCTCTAATCCGTTGAGACAACCTTATCTACAACCTAACAGTAATACGTCAAACAACAGGCACACAGAGCATTATTGCATCAATCTGTCAACCAGAAGCGTCATTTGACTACTCTATTGCTGCATAACACCAGTATCCCTCTAAGAATAAGATTAAGAACCTCAACTGTTGTATTAACTGGCAGATAAGGAACCTTGACCAAGGACTACGTTTTTAGCTAATTGAACTAACAACGGTAAGACTATTTGTCTTTGTTGATGGATTATTCGCTAACAACGAGGACCTCACTTCACAGCTCGGATTCATCATTATTCTTGGCAACGAGCAATTACACGAAGAAAACGATGAGTCTAGCAGCAACGTATTCAAACTTAGAGGCAGCATTATCCACTACAGCTCAACAAAGTGCAAACGCGTAACGCGAAGCGTATCGGCTAGTGAGATATACGGTATGGTAGCTGGCGCCGACGTCGCCTACGCTATTAGCACCACACTCGCTATGATCACTGACCATCTGCAACTACCACGTATACCAACGATCATTTGTACTGACTCATACGCCCTCTACGAATGTCTTGTGAAGCTCGGCACGACCAAGGAGAAACGCCTTATGATAGCTATCATTGCATTGCGGCAATCATACGAACAAAGGGAGATATACGAGATACAATGGATACAAGGCGATGATAACCCAGCAGACAGTTTCACAAAGTCATCGCCGAACCATGCGTTAGAACAAATGGTTAGCACTGGAGAAATGAAGATACGAGTGTATGGATGGGTATCACGTATATGATATCTATCAGAGGGACCAGCACTATCACCATAAAAGAAAGTTGCCAGTGTTGCAATATGGCGATAGGTCATAGTAAGCTATGGGCATGACTCGATACTGTCGCTGGATACCGCTCGGCAGCTGTTATATATAGGCTACTGTTAACAACGTACTCATCCGTAACGGGGCCTAGATACCAATACACTACTATAACAACACTATGTCCACCCTAGGTGTCTCTAGGGTCTACATTAAGGTCAAGGTAGAGGTACCAGTAGCAGCGTTATGGTGTTCTAGGCACCGTACTATACCACTAAGAGCTCGAATAGGTATTTGTTTATAGCTATTAACCCCCTTAACCAGATCTTCTATCCCATTATATGTGACTATACGGACGGAACTACCTCTAAGGTGTTTCCAGCTCAGGACCTAGTGGCTAGCGTCGCGATGTTGCAGAGTCCGGATGCTGTTTACTCAATTACGGTAGGTAGGGTGAGTGTCTGCTATGCGTTGGTATCTAGCTAGGGTACGAGGCAACAGAACAACTCAGGAAGAGCACTCACGTCAAACAAGCAGGTTAGGTAGGGCTAAGACGCATTACAACGCAAAGCAACGCAGAGGCCTATAGCAGTAATCATACTAATATACACAAGAGATAGATTTAACAGGGTCAGACCTGACCTTTGGTGCTGTCATAGGTGGCTTTGAGGGCTGGGTACACCGACTCATATATATGGCCGGCTGGGTACGGTAGTACTGCATGAGAAAGCAGGAGTAACCCGACCGAATATCAACCCGAGGCCCGGTTCGGGTTTAGGATGGCCCGCCACATGGTTCAACGTCACTGTCGCAAAACCGCACCCACGACCAGCGCCAGGACAGGTTAAGCTAGACCTCAGCTGCATCCGGGCCTCTTATCAGACGGCAGCGGCCGGAAGTAAGTTTGTCGGCATTCCGAAAGCGTGGCGAGTAGGTGTCGGTTCCAAGGTTGGTGGGCCATCTCCCAAGCCATCTCCGTGGTAGTGATGTGGCGACACTCACTTACACGCACCATCACAGGAAGGCAGAGAAATACCTTTATTTTTTGCCTCTTGACCTATTTTAGGGAGCATTACTAATAGAAATGTTTTTTTTTAATCGGCAAGCTGTTCTCTTAGATACAAGTAGTATTTTAAACAGTTCCAATCCTTATCAAATTTATTGTCAGCGCTCAATAACCAGTGTTGTCCTAAAGGAGGTTTTAGTCTCAAAGTGTCTGGATACTGTGATCAGGATAAACTTGACTAACGTACCTCTATTCCAAAGACTGCGACGGTTGGCCTTTTCGGCAGTCGTGGGACCCCCATAGCCATACATCAGTCTAGGGAACAAGTTAGATCTCAAACAACTCTAGACATACAAAATCCAACATGCTGGGGAGATACCTTTGACCTGGCCTAGGATACCATTGGTTGTCCGACTGGGACCAGCGCATGCTGTCAATTACGGGATGATTTCCTTCCCAATGCCTTCTGATTGTCACTTTCGGATGCTGATACCACGCCTTAAAATCATCCCCTGACTGGGACACCTGGCCATAAACAACTCCAACATGTGAGCAGCCAACCTTATCCACAACATATTGGCCTCCAGGATTGCCATATCGATATCCAGGTTCTACTGTAGCACAGCTCATGAAGAAATAATAGTTGCCTGGTATGAGCTGTGTAGGTACAGCAGCTTGTGCTACTTTGTAGTTTTCAGTTGTACTGCGGTGTACTAGCTTAACATCATGGAGTCGTAATGAGGGGTCCTTGTTAAGATTGCGTGTCTTTTGAGTTTGTGTTCTGTAATTAGAACCTAGAGACCAAGTCGGAAGAGCGATGCAGGGCGCAATAGCCAGCAGAACGATAAAGTAAAAGCACCTCATGGAGACGATCCGACATCAAAGGTGATGACTTGGAGGGACATTGTAAGACAGACAAGGCGTATTGTGATTCGGCATTTATAGAAAATAGTATCCCTATCAAACAGTAGAGAGTAATCAGATATAGATTAGTGCATACAGTAATATAATATTAATTGCAGAGAGGGATGTATCAACACATAGGAGTTATCTTGTATATTAATTCTAAGTATTTACACTTATAGTCACGGTGACTCCGGAGTGGCTTAAAGCAAGTATTAGAGCGGGAAATATATGTGTATTATTAAACCCTAGTCTAGTAGACCTAAAATCCTACTACTAAAGCTAACCTCAATGACATTTGACTAACCTAGTGACTCTATAGCTGACTCGACCTGCGCTCCTTTGTATGGCTAGTCCCTGTCAGTAACGTCTAAAGCCCCCCTTTTGTGGGTACAGGTAGAATGCCAGAGCGATTTGGTTGGCGGCCAGTGGGTTAAGCCTATTTTGGAAGGCACTGCCACCACTGCCACTACCACCGCCATAGCCACCACCATGGCCACCACTACCACGACCACTACTGCCTACGTCTATAACCTATGTGAAAAACGCCCTTTTTGCTATAAATCCACTATCGCCAACAGACGCCCACAATGCCTACGTTAGTGCCACTGTCGCCGTAGCCCTTATAGCAATATAGGCAATATAGGCAATATTGGCACTATAGGCACTATAGGTAAAGTTAACTTAGGCCTTGAATTAGTTATATAATATAATAAACTTTTAAATTAATTACAGCTATTACTATTGGTTACAGGTAAATTGCTAGTGCACTTTTAGTATTTTGCTAGTAGGTTAAACCTAGTTAGGTAGGCACTGCTACTACTGCTACCACTGCCACCGCCGCAGGCTATAACCTATACAAAAAACGCTCTTTTTTGCCGTAAATCCACTATTGCTAACAGACGCCTACAATGCAATAGCAGTAAAAACTTTACTAGCAGTTAGTGCTGCTACTACTACTATAGCTACTGCCTAGGCAGTATAGGCAGTATAGGCAGGATTAATTTTTAATCTAGCGCTAGGTTAATCTAACGCTAGGTTAATCTAACGCTAGATTAATCTGACGCTGGGTTAATCTAATGCTGGGTTAATCTGACGCTAGGTTAATCTGATGCTAGGTTAACCTGACGTATAACTTTTTAAATCCTGGCTCTCTTATTAGTTAAATAAGTTAAATATAGATATACTAGTATAATCTACTTTCTAACTAGGTTTAACCTACTAGTAGAATACTAAAAGTGCACTAGTAATTTACCTATAACTATTACTATTACCTCTATTTTACCTTAACTTTAAATTACTTAAATCTAAAGAGTTTTTAACTATATATAACTTTCTAAATCCTGGCCTTCTTATTAGTTAGTTAAGGCATAGGTAAAATACTAGTGTAATTTAGTTAGTAGCTAGTAAGTTAAGCCTATTTTATAAGGCACTACTACTACTACTACTACTACTACTACTACTACTACTACTGCCTATGTCTATAACCTATATAGAAAACGCCTTTTTTACTATAAATCTACTATAGCTAATAGATACTTATAATACCTAAGATTAAGCTTTTATATCTAATTATTAAAAAGTAATAGTAATATATATAAATTTACTATTATAATAAAGGTATTACTCTTTAATTAAATAGATTATATAGTATAATAAGTTTTAAAATTAACTATAGCTATTGCTTTTATTTTACTTTAACTATAAATTACTTAAATCTAATAAGTTTTTAACTTTATATAACTTTCTAAATCTTAGCCTTCTTATTAGTTAGTTAGGTTAGAATATTATTCTTACGAATACTAATATAGTATATTCTAAAATAGGCTTAACTTACTAGCTATTAACTAAATTACAATAGTATTCTACTTATACCTAGTTAGTTAAGTTAGAATATTATTATAAGTAATCTTTTACTAGTGCTAATATAATATATTATAAAATAGGCTTAACTTACTAGCTACTAACTAAATTACTTTAGTATTCTACTTATACCTCTTTTTATTAGGCAGTAGTAGAATACTAGTATAATCTAGTTAGTAGCTGGTATGTTAAGCCTATTTAAGAAGGCACTACTACTACTAGAGAGTTTAAAAAAGTATAAAATATAATATAATACAAAAATATAATATAAATATAATATAATATATTATAAATATAATATATGTATTTATATTATATTATATTAGAAAGATAATATATATATACATATACTTATATTATATAATATTAATATTATACTCTATATAAAATATAACTATATAGGATAAAAAATAAAAGTAATTGGAAATTAGTATATTAACTATTTATAATATTACTTAATTATTTTATATAGTATAGCATTATTTATATATTCTCTTTAAAGTATAGTATACTTAATAAGTAAGATTTAGTAAAGTTTATTAAGCACTATATAAAGAAAAAAGATAAGTAAATAATATATTAGTTAATATATAGTGTAATAAGTAAAGTATATTAATATATATAGCTATACTAAAGTTATAATAAATAACTAACTATATAATAACTAACTATATAATAACTAACTATATAATAACTAACTATATAATAACTAACTATATAATAACTAACTATATAATAAGTTAATAACTTACTAGAAAATAAGGAATAATAATATAACTAACTATATAACACCTAACTATATAATAACTAACTATATAATAACTAACTATATAATAACCAGAGAGTTTAAAAAAAATACAAAATATAATATAATATAAAAATATAATACAAATACAATATAATATAATATAAATATAATACATGTATTTGTATTGTATTGTATAGGAAAGACAATACATATATTTGTATTTGTATTATATTATATCTATATTATATTTTGTATAATATACAACTATATAACATAAAAAATAAAAATAAGTAAAATTAGTAAATTAATTATATATAATATTACTTAATTTTTACTTATAGTATAGTATTATTTATATATTTTACTTAAAATATTATATACTTTAAAACTAGGATTTAGTAATAACTATTAAGTACTATATATATAATTATTGTAATGTTGACTATTGTGGATAAATATTAGAGTTATTAGGTTAACCCTAATGACTTATTGCTAGCAAATCCTTGGATATTTAGCTATAGATTCTCCAAGGATTTATAGGCAATAAGTTAGTTATTTAACTAACTAACCTATAATAATTATTCTTCTTTTTTTATATATAATAGAGAACTATAGTTACCCCTATTATTTATTAATTACTACTAATATATATAGTTAACTATATTAACTTATCCCTTAGTGTTACTAATACTAATTAGTAGTTAACTTTACTATTAACTATATAGGTTAACTTTACTATCTAAACTATAGATTAGTAAGGACTATAAGAAGAGGTAATTATTACTAGTTAATTATTTATATACCTAGAGTAGGTAAAGACTAAAAAACGCCTCTGTAAATACCTTTACTGTAATATTATACTAATTACCTATTATAATAGGTTAATTAATAGATCTATAACTAGTCCCCTTAACTAGTAGAAACCCTGTTAATTTATGTCTATTATATAAGCTTTATTACCTTTAGAGAAGCACTTTTAACTATAAAAAACCTTTTACTTTATATACCTATAGCTAACTAGTAATTATTTACTATATCTTATTTATTATAAGCTCTTTAGCTTACTAACTTCTTTTTTTTTCTATATATATACTTCTTTTACTAACTAATACTGTTAATAAGTTACTAATATAATAGCCTATTATTTTCTCTTTTTTTACTAACTAATAGTATTAATAAGTGGCTAACGTAATAGCCTATTGTTTTTCCCTAAGTTATTTACTTATAAGAGTATATTTTTCTCTAGTTGTTTATACTACTAGTAGTAATCCCTTTAATAAACGTATATACCTTCTAGTCTACTAAAAGAAATACCTATATTTAAGAGGTTATTAGGCTAATAAAGGATAATAGTAAATAATACTACACTTATAAGTAAAAGATATAAGCTAAGATAAATAAATAAGATAAGCTTATAAGTAAGTAAGGCTTATAGGTTACTACACCTTTACTTATAAAGTAATAAGAAAAAGAAATTTATAGTAAATATAATATACTACTTAATATAGTAAAGAAGATAATAGTAATAAATAATATTATTACTATACCTTTCTCTTTTATATAGTATATTCTTCTATACTAATAAGGGAGAGATTATATTATAAGGTTACTAACTAACTTTATAGAGAAGTAATAGTCCTTTACGCTTAATACTATTACTATATTTTACCTTAGTAAATCTAAGTATAATAACTACCTTAGTAGTAAATTACTTTACTATATACAAGAAGACCTTACTAACTAGTTTATTAATAACTTTAAGGCTATTAACCTAAAGGTCTT
>NW_026850913.1:0-13370 GCF_030913465.1 Colletotrichum navitas
GGAGAGGTAATTACCTAGGTAATATATAGTAGTTACTACTTAAAAGGTACTTAAAAATACTTTAGGCTTTTAGGAATCTAAGGATTCTTCTAAGTACACTAAAAACTCTAGGATAAACTAGTACCCTAATCTCTACCTAAGACTATTAAGATAAACTCTAGGAATTAGACTATCTCTCTAAGCCTAATTAAGTAAAAGATATTACCTTTATTAATATATAAAGTTAGCCTATTAAAATTAGAAAAGTAAAATAAAATACTTTACTAAAAGCTTATTAAGTAAAAGTAACTATAAGTATTATTATTAAGATTCTAACTTAGGACTAGATAAAGATAATAAGTATTTATCTATTTCTAATATAGCCTAATTAGTATACTAGCTATATTTTTTTTTTTTTTTATTAAATACTTTATATTTATACTACTAATTTAGATTTTAATATATTAAAGCCTTTTCTTTAGAAGCTAATTAAACTTAGTTTTTACTTTATTTTTTAACCTAGGAAGTTAAATTATCTTAAGGACAAGAATATAGGAAAAGAAAGCCTAATTAGGCTAAAATACCTAAATAAATATATTTATTACTTTAGTATATCTATCTATTATTTTAGTACACTTGTCTATTATTTTAGTATAATTATTTATTATTTAGTACACTTATCTATTATTTAGTATACCTATCTATTATTTTAGTATACCTATTTATTATTTAGTACACCTATCTATTACTTCTATAATACTGTCTTTACTATCTAAGAACTATAATTACTAATATAATAGTTATCTTTTTACTATTATTTTACTAATACCCTAGAATAGCTAAAATATCTTTCTCTAAGCCTAATTAGAGCTACTATACTAAGGAGATATTACTATTATTAGTAAAATATAAGCTTCTTTAGATAATATAAAGGACTATCTAAAAACTATAATTAATAGCCTAAACCTTTTAACACTATACTATATAGCCTTAGTAATATATTTATTACCTAATTAGATCTACTACACTAAGGAGACTCTATATTATTAGTAAAATATAAGCTCCTTTAGATAATATAAAGAACTATCTAAAGACTATAATTAATAGCCTAAACCTTTTAATACTATACTATATAGCCTTAATAATCCCTCTTAGTCTAATTAGGCCTAATATACTAAGTAAAGCACTAAATATTACCCCCTTTATTAGTCTTTTATTCTTTATTATTATCCTCTGCCTTATACTCCTATAGAATATTATTAATAGCCTAGATAGTGCCTTTAAGTACACAAGGGATATTCTTAAGCTTATAAGAGAATTTCTTTTACTAAGATTTAACTATACTTATTAAGTTAATATAAAAAACTAGGTAAAGTTAATAAAGAAATATTCTTTAGGATACTTAATTTAATACTATTTTATTACCTTAATACTTCTTAGTAGACCTAATTAGGCACTATAACTAAATTCTTTATAGAATTCCTTAGTCTAGTAGTAGTACTAGTCTAAGTCTTATAATAAAGATAGTTAGAATAAGTATCTTAAAATATACTAAGAAGAGAAATATATTCCTAGAAAAAAATAAAAGTTAGGACTAGATTAGACCTAGCTCTTATTAATACCTAGTTATTTTTATAGTATTTATAGAGAACTATATTTTAACTACTAAGACTATAGACTACTAAAGTACCTCTAGCTTATAGGTAGCTTAGTAGCTTCTAAGCTAAGTAACTAAATATACCTTTATAACTAATATAAATAAAAACTTTATACTTAAATAAGCTACTATAAGACTAATCTTTAATAAGCTAAAGGATATTACTATAGGTAATAGTATTCTAGAAGTTTTAAGTAATAGTAGTATAACTTTAGCTAACTTAAATAGAATTAGTAAACTAGACTTTATAGTAAAGATTACCTATAGGTAACTTAAGGTTTTTCTATATAAGGGAAAACATAATCTAGCCTAATTAGACTAATAAATATAAAATAAACTAGAAAAGTAAATAAGATTTAAGATATTTACTATAAGGAGGTTTAGAGAATTAGCCTAGTATACTATAGTAAGAGAATCTAAAGTAAACAACTATAGCTAGAAAGTAACTTTAGGATAACATTAAGAAAGTATATTAAGGTCTAATTAAGTTAAAGAAAAGAAAAAAGTTAAATTATTAAGAGCTTCAAGGTAGCTAGTAAAAATAATAAAAAGAAGCTATAAAAAATAAAGATTAGTAGTAATAATAAGAGAAAGAAAAAGTTAGAAGCCTTATAAAAAAAAAAGAGGGTTTTATACTTATTTTTCTTTTTAGTAAAAATAATAGTAGTAACTTAATTAATAACAAAAGGAAAAAATAATAAAAGGAAAGTACTATTTAAAATTAATAATAGTAACTATAAACTTTACCTTTAGTAAATTATAGCCTTCTTCTTTTATATATTTATTTCTTTTAGCTTTATTTATAATATACTTTCTCTTTTTTTACTTCTCCTCTTAGTTAGCCTTAATTTACTATTACTATATTATACTACTCTTTAACTTATTTATTTACCCTTCTATTCTTTTCTTTATTAATTAACTATTACTATTAAATATTAACTATATAAGTATATATTTACTAATTTAGCTTTTAATATTTAACTATTTATATTTCTTTTTCTTTTAGTAGCCTAACTAGACCTTTCTTCTTTATTTTTACTATATTATATTAGCTACTATATCTTAATTTACTTTTACTAATATTATCTAGGTTTAACCTAATCTTAGCTATTAGAATAATATCTAGGTTATATAGTATTACTAAGTGCTTAATTAAGTATATATAGTATAAAATAAATAAAATCTCCTTCTTAATCTAAAGTAAGTCTAAGTAAATATAATCTAGGCCTTAAATAAGTCTTAGTATATATACCTTATTAACCTAAAGCCCCTAAAGAGAATTATAAATCCTATTACTAACTAACTAATATCCTTAATATAGCTACCTAGATGCCTAAAGCCTAGTAAAAAAAAAGAGTATAAGGTACCTATTAAAGATAGATAAGTAGAATAAGCTAAGCGTAGGTTAAGTATTATATAACACTAAATAAGTAAGGTGTATAATATAAGTACATAGGGTACATAAGAGGATTATATACTTAGAGGGTGCACAGAAGTAAAGTAAGTGTATATACACTAGGAATACCTAGGGGGCAAAAGAAAAAAAAAAGAGAAAGTAGCTTTTAGCTTTAGTAATACTATATACTTACTTTTATACTTATAGTATACTTACTTATTACCTTAGTTACCTATTACTATTTAATAGTCTAAAAGCTTTACTTAAATAACTAGCCTAATAAGTAATATACTTATAAATACTTATTATATAACCTAAGAGGTAGCTATACTTAAGTATAGTAGTAGTAGTGCCTAAGCTATAACTAACTTAACTAGTTGTCTTTTACCCCCTTTACTTATAAAAAGGAGCACCTTAAGGAGCTATAGCTTATCCTATAGACTTACTATATTAGTAAAAGAAGAGTAATAACTAGAGGAAAAGCTTAAGATTACCTATAAGAAGACTTAAATTTATTATTAGTATAAAAAGCTCTTATAGCTCTAAAGTAGTAGTTATATTTTTAATACTAAAGCTAACTATATAATAGGTGTAAATAATAAGCTATTACCCTAAGACTAAAGTAAGGCTTAAGATAGCCTAGTAATCCTCCTAAGTACTAAACTAGATAATAGTTTATACCTATATTAACCTTTATCCCTCCTTATATTATTATATAATAAAGAATTATATAGAGACCTCTAGGTCTTCTTATTTAACTACTATATATACTTTATACTATATATAAAGTAGTTTTATAATAACTATAATAAAATAGTATATATAATAAGCTACCTTAAAGGCTATATAAAAAGAAAATAAAGAAGGTATTTAACTAAAGAAGAATATAGCTTTATAAAGTAAATAATTAAGATATAAGAAGACTTTAAAGATTTCCTATATAATAAGCTTTTAGACCTAGGTAGCTATATAGTTATAGTAACCTTATAGCTAGACTACCTCTACTAAAGGCCTAACTAAAGCCTTAACTAGTTCTTTATAGAATATAAAGCACTAGAGATAAAGCTACCTTATACTATTCTAGAGGAGTAATATATTTTTTTTCTCTTAACTAAGCTATAACTAAGCACTTAATAAGCTATTAGCTTATAGCTAGTACTCCTAAGGATATATATAAAGTTAGTTTTACTAGTAAAGTATATAAAGTAGACTATTAACCTTTACTATTAACTATAATATAGCTAGTATAATGCTTACTTTACCTAAGTAGTACCTAAGTAGTATAAAAGAACTAACCTTACTATTATACTTAGCTTTAATAATATAAGTAAGTAGATAAATAATAAAGTATACTATAACTATAATAAGTTAAAGTATATTATAAAGAACTACCTATAAGTAAAGAAACTATAAGGCACCTACTACACTTATAAAGTATAAGGCTATTATATAAATAGGTGCCTAGAGATAAAGTATAAAAGATATAAAAGAAAAAGGTATATATAGTATAATTACTATAAAGAAGTAAATAATATAAATAGTATACTAGTAGTAGTAATAAAGAGAAAGTAATAATAAGGACACTATATTAAGATCTTACTTATATTATAGAAGAGCACTATATAGGTAATAATAAAGGCACTTATTAACTTAGGATTAGAAGCTAATATAGTAAGCCTAAGTATACTTAATACTAACTACTTACTATAGATATACTTATCTATCTCCCTAGTTAATATAGATAATAAGCCTCTCTTAATAATAGAAGTATACTACCTTTATATTAAGGCTACTAATAGTATAGGAGTAGTAAAGTATTAACTATACTACTTTATTATAGTAGACCTATAGTACCTAACACTTATCTTAGGTATTAAGTAGTTATAAGAGGTAAATCTAGTAGTTAACTAGTAAATAAAGCACTAGTAATACCTTTACTATAAATAAAATATTAGCTTTATTAAGTTAAAAAAAGAATTCTATACACTATAAGCTATAGTAATAGTACTAACGCTATATATTACACCTATAGCGCCTATATAAGAAGAAAGTAATAAGCTAAAGTAGTATAAATAAATAACTAAATATATAGACTTTAAGGAACTATTCTTAGAAGATAAAGCGCTTAGCTTACTAGAACACTTTATATATAAGTACTATATTAACCTTAAAGAAGGTACTAAGGTACTATAAGGACTTATCTATATACTATTAGAAAAGGAGCTTAAAATACTCTATAAATACCTTAAGAAGGCTAAGGCTTAGGGCTAGATTAGGCTATCTATAAGTCTAAGAGAAGTACCTATTCTATTTATCCTAAAGAAAAAAAGAAAGCTATAACTTTATATTAACTACTATATACTAAATAAGGTTATATAAAAGGACTAAACACTACTATTACTAATAAGTAAAATTCTTAACTAGCTATTTAGTACTAAGATTTATACTAAGCTTAATATTAAGAATATATACTATTAGATATATATATACGTAAGTAATAAGTAAAAGATAGCCTTTTATACCTAATATAGCTACTTTAAGTATTATATTATACTTTTTAGCCTAGTTAATACACTAGTAATATTTTAATTATATATTAACAAGGCCTTAGTAGGCCTAGTAAATATAGTGTATATTATATATCTAGATAATATTATAGTCTATAGTAGTAAACCTAAAAAGTATAAAGACTATATATATAGTATTCTTATAAAGCTAAAACAGTAAAGGCTTTACTTTAACCTAGGAAAATATAAGTTTTATAAGATAATAATTAGGTTCTTAGGATTTATAGTTTTAATAAAGGGTATCTCTATAAAGCAAGGGTATATTAAAGTAGTTATATAGTAGCTACTACTGTATAGTGTTAAAGATATTTAAATATTTCTTAGATTTATAAGGTTCTATAGGTAGTTTATTTAAAACTACTCTAAAATAGTAGTACCTTTAACTAATAAGCTAAAAGGAGGCTAAAGAGAGAAGCTATATCTAGATCTTATAGTAGTTATAGTATTCTAGTAACTTATTATAGCCTTTACTAAAGCACTAGTACTATACTATTTTAATATAGACCTACCTATAGTAATTTACACTAATATATCTAAATTTACTATTAAGGTAGTACTTATATAATAGTATAAAAAAAGGTAGTATCCTATTACTTTCTAATTATATAAGCTATAGGAAGTAAAGATATACTATAGTACTAGTAATATAAAGCTACTAGTAATTATTAATAACTTATAGAACTAGTAGTAATATATTAACTATAGTAAAAAAACAGTTATAGTATAAATAGATTACTTTAACCTTTAATTCCTAGATATAAAGAAGTACTTTAACCTAAGATAACTATACTAGCTTAATAACTTAGTAGTATATAATATTAATATTAAGTTTAAACTAGGTATATAAAACCTTATAAATAGACTCTTAAGAAGGCTAGACTATATAGTAGATAACAAAGAGTAGCTACTAGGTAGTAAAGTAAAAGTAATATTAGTATAGCTATAGTAAGTAAAGGTAAAATAAGAACCCTTTTAGGTTATAGTAATATTACTAAGGCTATATAAGAGAAGTATATATATAAAAGGCTAAGAGATAGTAAAGGTAAGTACTTAACCTTAGCTTAACTAGTTAAAAAAGATAAACTAAAGGTATAATAAAAGCTATACTAAAGTAGTAATAAAGTAAAAAGCTAACTACTTAAGCCTATTACTAAGGCTATAAGTTATAAATTATATATTCTATAAAAAGTAAAAATTAATATAACTTTAAAATAGTAGATAGTAAAGTAAAGCTAATAATTACTATATTACTATAACTTTAATAAAGGACACCTTTATAAAGAAAAGTAGTAGTCTAAGAGGTAAAAGTATAGTAATTAAGCTAGGCCTATAAAAGAAAAGGTAGTAAAGAAGCCTAGTGTATTAACGTAAAAGGTCTCCTTTATAAAGGAATATAAGTCTATATACCCTAAAAGAGAAGAATAAGGAAAAGATCCTAGAAGACTACTATAATATAGAGTATATAGGATATCTAGGCGTTAGCTATATAATATAGCTACTATAAAGAAGCTACTATTAAGATAAACTATAGAAGAATATTAAGAATATATTAATATATATATAGTATACTAGAAAATAAAGCTATAGTATTATTACTTTTATAGTTACTTACTTTACTACTAATACTAAAACGCCTATATATAGAAATATTAATAGACTTTATTATAAGGCTTTTACTATTAATATTACTACTAAAGAAAAAGCTATATAATACTATTTTATTATAGTTAATTAGTATATAAAATATAGTATCTATATTACTATAAACTTATACTTTACTATAAGTAGCCTAGCTAACTTACTATTTATAAAGTATTTATAACTTTTAGAACACCTAAGGTATTATCTTTAATTAAGGTACACTATTTATAAGTAAGTTTAGGTATACCTTTACTACCTCTTAGAATAAAGTAGTGTCTAAGTACTATATTTTACCTATAGACTAATAGGTAGACTAAAAGGTAAAACTAGAATATAAAGTACTACCTTTACTACTTCTATATAAAGGACTAAGTAGATTAGTATAGTAACTTTACTTAGCTTAATTTATATATAATAATATATATTACTTATCTATTAGTATATCTTAAATAAGGTATTAATAGGCTAAGACTTACCTTTACTTATAGATATCTTAATAGTAAAGGTAGCACTAGCTATAAATATCTTAGTAAAAAAGAAAGTCTAATAACTTTATACTAAGAAGCTAATCTAAAGCTTATACTATATAAGGCAAGTGTATAGTAAATATAGGTATATAATAAAAAAAGACACTAAAGAGATTTAAGGTTAAAGACTAAGTACTACTATCTAGTAAAAATATAAAGTAAAAGTGCCTAAGTAGTAAACTTATAGATAAGTAGCTAGGCCTTTTCTATATACTTACTATAGTTAGCTTCTATAGCCTAGCTTACTAACTTAATACCTTTACTTACTACTATATATATAATGTTTTCCTTATATCTTTACTAAAGCTATTTAAGAGTAAAGATAGTAAAGAGCCTAAGTAGCTATAGCTATATAAGATAAACACTAGGCTACTATATAAGGTAAAAGAAATCCTTAACTATAGGAGACTAAGGTATAATAAGTAGTATTTATTAATAAAAAGGATATAGTAGTAAAGAAGACACTTAGAGCTATAGTATTATATTAAAATAAAGTTACTTATTAATAAGTATAAGAAGTAAAAAAGTAATATAATAGTAGTATTAAAGGCCTATAGGCTAAATAACTAAGGCCTATAGGCTAAAGTATTTATAACTAAAGAAAATAAAGCTAAAATAAGTAACTAAAGTATATATAGGTATAGGTAATAAGCTAAAAAGACTATCCTAGGATAATATAAGTAAGTAGCTTACTTAGTACTATTACTACTAAAGGGTATAGTACTATATCCTTCTTATTATTAGTGTTAGCGTTAGTTTAGCCTTAGCCTTAGTAGTAGTATAGTTAAAGTATAGTTATACCTTTTACTAAAAATAAAGTAGTACTATATATATATTAGTAATAAGTAGTAAGTAAGTAGCTTATAAGTAATAAAAAAAAGTAATATATATAAGCTACTATAAAAGTAATATTCTTAATAGCTATAATAAGGTAGCTAGCTTACTCCTTATTAAAGAAAAAAGTAGTAGTAGTAATACTAGTAGTACTAAGTATAAGTATATCTAAGGGTATAGTAAGGGTAGCTAGAATAAAAGGTATAGGCAGAAGCACTAGGGTATAATAAAGTAATAAGAGAAGGCACTAAGGTATACTACTAGTAGTATATACTACTATAAGTGTATACACTATATTATTACTAGTGTTATAGAATATAGTTTAAAGCTAAAAGAAATTAGTATATATAAATTAGATAAGTAGTAAAAAAAATACTTATAGTAGTAGTATTAAAAGTATTTTTAGTAAATATATCCTAGGTATATATAGCCTAGTTAAGTACTTAGTAATAACCTAAGAGTAAAGTAAAGATCTAAGTAATAAGTAAGTAAAGTATAAGTAGTACTAAGGATATATAAAAAAGGTTATATAAGGCCTAGGTATAAGTGCCTACTGTTAGTATAATAAGTATATTATATACCTTAGCCTAGAAAAAAAAGTAAGTAAAAAATAAGTAGTAATAATAATAAAATATACTACTTTAGTTAAAGTAGTATTTAGTAGCTTTATTAGTATAAAAGTAGTATATATAAGGTATATAAGGTATATTATATACTTTATTACACTTATAGTATATATAGCCTTTTTTTTTAGTAGGCTTTTATATAAAGTTAGTAATAAATAAGAGTAGTAAGTAAGTAGTATAAAGTATACCTTTATATTACCCTTAGGGGTAGTAAGTCTAGTCTTTAAAGGACCCTTAGGGAGGCCCTTAGGGGGCTTAGGAGGACCCTTAGGAGGCACTATTTAAGAAATAAAATATTAGCGCCTAAGTAGTAAATAAGTAAGTAAAATAAGTATATAGTAATAGTTAAGTAAAAGTAAAAGTAAGTAAGTATTTAAAATTTCTATATAGATATTAATATAGGATTATAAAATAAGTATAAAAAGTACTATAAGTATATAGCGCTTATAAAAAAAATAAAGTAAAAAAAGTATAAAATATACTTTTATTAAATATAATAATAATAAGTTAGTAAGGCTAATAAGTATAATAAAAGTATAAAGAAAATAATAAAATTATAATAAAAAAAAAGGATCTATATAGTTAATTTAGGTTAAAGAAAAGAAAAAAAGAAAAAGAAGAAAATAACTACAAGAAGTTATTTATATAGGCCTAAGAGGCCTAATTTAAAAGGAAAGTATATCTAAAATAGGAAATTAGAAGAAAAAGAAGAAGCCTTTTATGCCTACCTAGGTTTAAATAAGAAACTAGAAGAAAAAGAAAAAGCTTTTACGCTTACCTAGTTTTATATAATAGTAATAGTAAGTAAGACTAAGTAAAAAAGTTATAGTAATATTATAAAGAGGAAATTATATAAAGAGAATATATAGTAATATAGTAGTATATAAGGGGCTATAGAAGCTTATAGTGTAGTATAGTAGTAAAGGAAATAGCACTAGAGCTAGCCTAAGCTAAAAAGGCTTCTAGGACAAAAGCCTAGAGGAAGAAAGCATTATATTAAGAATAAATAAGCAGAATAAGCTAAGCATAGGTTAAGTATTATATAACACTAAATAAGTAAGGTATATAATATAAGTATATAGAGTACACAAGAGGATTATATACTTAGAGGGTATATAGAAGTAAAGTAAGTGTATATACACTAGGAATACCTAGGGGGCAAAAGGAAGAAGAAAGGAGGAAGTAGCTTTTAGCTTTAGTAATACTATATACTTACCTTTATACTTATAGTGTACTTACTTATTACCCTAGTTACTTATTACTATTTAATAGTACTTTAGTAAATCCTTAGTAATAATTTAGTAGCTTTAGAAATAATAAAGATAAAATAAAGACCTAGATTTAGCCTAGGTAACTTATAAAGTAAATAGATAAGTATAGAATTAGTAATCTACTTACTAGGTATTTATAATACTACTAGACACTTAGTTAAGTAGTCCTAAATAGCCTTAGATAATATTAAAAGTATAGTAGTATTTATAGCTAAAGATATAAACTTCTTATACTATATTTTAGATTATCCTTTATAGTTAGTAAATAGTCTAAGCGTTTAGGTCTACCCTAATTAGGTTAAAAAGCTATATAGAGTATATAAGGTTTATTTTATAACTTACTATATTAATTACTATTATACCTTATTTATAAACTAAATTATAGGATATTCTTTTTAGTATAATAGTCTTTAAAAAGAAAAAGACTTTACTTTTTAGTTTACCTTTAATATAGACTACCTTTATAAATTCTATAAGAGTACTAAGGTATATAGTAACCTAATTAAGGTAATTAGAAAAAGAGCTAGTATTATAGTTAGTCCTTAGTAAATAGATAAGTAAATATATAGCCTATATATAGTAAAGTTCTTATAATACTATATTAAGGAGAATATTACTAATATCTTTACTACTTTAACCTAGTTAAAATAAAACCTATAGTAAAGAATAATTATAAGCTACTTAAATATATAGTAGTAATAATAAATCCTCTAGAAGTTTAGTCCTCCTAGGGACTATAGTAAAAAAGAACTTTAACTTAAGCTAAGGCTTATTCTAGACACTTATAACTAAAGGTTACACTAGTAAAGAAGCCTTAGCCTTAATTAAAATAATACTATTAAAGTTAAATCCCTAAAACTATTTAAGTTTACCCTTAAGTAAATAATAATCCTATTACTATTTAGGCTAATACTACTTCTAGAATAGCTTATTCTTAGAACTTAAAGAGATATATATAATCTTATTAACTATAAGTAGGCTATACTAATTAGGCTAAAAACAACTAATAAAGTAAAGCTAAAGGTTAAAATAAGAGACTTAAAGAATATATTTACCTTAAATAATACTACTTTTTATCTATATATAAAGACCTAACTTAAGAGATTATTTATAAAGCTACCTTAAGAACTAAAAGCTAATATACTTTAACCTAATTAAGTTAATAGCTTTTAAAAGCTATTATTTAGAGAGTCCTCCTCTTAGTGCCTAGGGTAAAAAGAATCTTTACTAAAGCCTTAGTAAATAATATTTTTACTACTAAAGTTTTTACTTCTCTTAGCTAGCTCTTAGTTACTTAAATATTATAATAAAGCTACTATAGACCTAATTAGTATATTTAAAAAGTTATACTTTAAGTAAAAAAATTAAAAGACTATAGTTAAGATTAAAGATATTAAGTAAAGTTAAAGTTAAGTAACTAGTAGGATTAGAAATAAGTCTAAGTAATATTAGTAAAGTAGGCCTAAGCTATTAACCTCTAGATTAAAAGGTCTAAAAGTATACTACCTTTGTCTAGTTAGGCACTAAAAAGACCCCTAAGTAGCCCTAAGAAGAAATAAATAAAGTAGCTTTACTTATAAGAACCTAAGAACCCTAAGATCTTTAAGACCTAAACTAATATAATATAAATAATATATTAAAAGACAAAAGAATAATAATATACTTTAGCTATTACTTTAGTAAATATAAAAGGCTAAAGGACTATACTAAAGAAATAAAAGTTAAAAGGTATTCTTTATTATAGTAAAAGTAACTATATTAGTATAGTCCTTAGCCCTTATAAACTAGTAGTAAAGAAAATAAAGCCCTAGACCTTATTTTTACTTCTTACTATAGCCTTTAGCTAAGAAGGCTATACCTAATATAAACAAGAACTAGTCTAGGACTAGGCCTATAATAAGGTATAATAAAAGGTAAAATAAAAAAAAGAATAGAATTAGCCTAGTATATTAAGTTATAGCTTATACTACTATAAATAAGTAAGATTAACCTAATTAAGAGAGAAAAGATATTAAGAAGAGATTTAAAGAACTTAATAATTATATTACTACCTTTTAGGATTTTTATATTCTTTTATTCTTACTAGACATAAGGTATAGGAAAAAAAGAATAAGAGATAATTAAAATAAGGTAAAATTTTAGGTTTTTTCTTTAAGTAGTTTTTATAAGTGTTTTTTTAGCCTATAAAGCCTTAATTATCCTAATTAAAATATTAAATACTAATTAAGACTAATAAGATAAAGAGGATATAGAATTTAACACCTATAAGTTAACTTCTACCTTTAATCTTAACTTTATTATTATAGTAATATAACTAATTCTAGACATTATTTTAGTCTTATTTACCTAATTAGGCCTTTATAGCCTAGTTAAGCTCTTTACTTCCTACTGACTATATAACTAAATATCTAGACTTTTTATATATAGTTCTATACTACTTAGTAATAATAGTATTACTAACTAAGTTTAGCTACTTATTAGTAATAGATGTCTAATTAATATACCTTAGCCTTAATTAGACTAAGGTTTATTAATTAATATTATTATTTTCTTAGATAAGGGTTAGTAAGTTACCTTTATATTTATAGGCGCTTAGGGTATATTAGTAATAAGGCCTTTAGGTATAGTTATTTAGATTAGTTATATATATACTAGCTATCCTACTACCTTATACATTAATTTCTTACTTAGTTTTAATACTTAATACTACTATTAATAATAGTAATACTACTAATATTAATAAATCTAATAAAGATAAAGATTTAGCTATACTATAGTATAATAGACTTAGATATATAGCTTACTCTTTATTACCTTACTTAAATAAAGCTACTATATTAAATAGTAATAATAAAATTAATAATATATATAT
>NW_026850914.1:0-13255 GCF_030913465.1 Colletotrichum navitas
AATAAGGTTAATTTATTTAACCTTAGGTTTATCTATAGTATTTACTTACTATAGCTTTATAATGTATTCTATAGTATAAAATATAACTATTTTACTCTTCTACTATAGGTTATATCTTAAGAGAGTAACTAGTAATTAATTATAACTTACTACTATTATCTAGCAACTTACTATTATCTTCCTCCTCTAAAAGTAGCTATCCTAGCGTTAACTAGTTCTATAAAGCTAGTAATCCTAAGGGGTAGTATAACCTTATAGCTAAGCTCTTATTAAGCTTACTATAAGATATATAACCTCTTTTATACTATAAACTATATTACCTTAGTATAAAGTTAATACTTTACTTTACTTACTATTTTCTTAAAGGGATAATAAAACTTAGTAGACTATTCTCCTTTAACTTTCTCTAGAGTATAACCTTTTGCCTTTTTATAAGTAGTTTTAATAACTTCTTTATCTTACTATATAGTAGTTTAATAGTACTTTTAACCTTATTTAATAGGTTATTAAGACTAATTAGTAGCTAATAATAGTACTTTTTTAATAATAAAAGTATATTTATTAATAGTAAGAATAATAAGGTCTTTAAGCTAATCTACTACTATATTTACTACCTTAATAATAACCTTTTTTTTAAAGTAAAGCCTTTTTTTAAACTATAGCCTTTTACTACACCTAAAGTAATAGATCCTTTTCTCCTCCTATAAGTAAAATCCTAAATCTACTAATTCCTAGTAATCTAGAATAAACCTTTAATACCCTTTTTAATTAAGTTAATACCTTTATAAAGGCTAATAGATTTAGTATTATAAAGTAGTATAAATATTAGCACTATAGCTAGGTTATATAATATACTATCTAATATAATTAGTTTAGTAAGCCTAGGCCTATAGAGGGTACTAGTATTTAATAGTGTAAGTCCTAAAAGAATAGCTATAAATAGTAGGTAATTATAAAAGCTCTTTAAGAAAGGTAATAGCTATTATATTATTATTTAGACTCTTAGTATAGTTAATATAACTATAGTCTTAGCCTTAGAGTATTTATATATCCTTTTTATTATAAGGTAACTTAGCCTATAATAAACACTATTAATATAATAAGCTAATAAGTTAGTATTTAGGTATATAATATATATACTATTATTTAAGAGTAGTTCTTAGATTCCTTATTTACCTAGTAAAATATTTATAACACTAGAGCTTATATAAACTAAGAGAAACTAAATAAGTATTTACTTACTATAGCTTTAATTAAGCTATTTAATAAGTAAGATATCTTATATATAGTAAAGTAAGCAAAGGATAAGCTAGACTAACTTGTTAGCCTTATCTAGACTTTTCTTTACTGTCTCTAAATATAGAAGTAATTCCCTAAAGTAATTAGTTTTAATAACACCTATAACACTAATTACTTTAAACTTTTACTTTTCTAGGCTACTAGATAGACCTACCTTAGGTCTATTTATAATACTATATTTAGCCTTATTAATAATAAAAGGCTAAAGGGTTTTTAGTTTCTTTTAGTAAGCATCTACTAACTTATAGACTAACACTTAATTTATTACTTTACTATTATTATTATAGACTATAATAAATAAATAAAAGCTATACTAAATAAGTAGTTCTTAGGTATTTAGTAATAACTCTATATCTACTATATTAACTTTAATATTATACTTAAGGCTAAGTAAAAGTAGCTTAAAGACTACACTTATAGTAGTAATAGTAGTAGGTCTAATAATAAGGCCTATTAGCTAATAATATAAGTAATAGCCTAGCTTAGTAATAAAGACTAGGCTTATATTACTATACTAGTAGATAAGCCCCCCCTTATATATATTATAAGGTCCTAATAATATAGAAGCTTATTATTTTTACTAAGACTAAGTACACCTTTAAAGAAGCTTAAACTAAGCTTTATAAAGAGTTTATTAACTAATGCCTAATCCTCTAATACCTATATATAATATACTTACCCTTAAGAGTATAGTAGGCTTACTACTTTATCTAAAAATACTAGAACTTTAGTATTTATATTACCTCTAGTATAAAATTAAGTAATAATAATATTAAAGGTTATCTTTTAAATAGTCTTAGTTACCTATATTAACTTATTAATATTATATAAGATATAATTAGTAACTAGAAGCTATACTTTAAGTAAATATATATAAAAGATAAAGTCCTTTAATACTAAGAGTATATAGGTCTTTACCTTAAGCTCTTTAGTAAACTTTATATACTGCTTTCTTTAAAGTGTTTAGCGTTAATTAGAAAGTAATACTAGCTAGTAAAAAAGTAATACCTTTTAGTAAAAGACTATTCCTAGACCTTATTAGAGAATATAGTCTAGACTATACTATTTTAACTAAGCTTAGTATTTTATACTACTATAAGATCTTTACTAAGATACTTAATTTAGTAGCTTTTAGTAAGTAAAAGGTATACCTCTAGTAGTATTTTAAGAGATATCTTCTTTTAATCTATACTACTAGATTCTTAATCTAAAGATTATAGTATCCCTCTATAGTAGGCTAAAGAATATAGTATAGCTTATCTTATTATAATTATCTTTACTAAGAGAAGACTACTTAACTAATTAAACTTATACCCTTAGTAAAAGCTAAAGTATAAGAGGTAAAAAGTAAAGTTATTTACCTAAAAGTAAAAATAAGTTAACACTAGCTAGGTCTATATAAGAGGAAAGTTAACTAAGTTAAAGCTAGATTTTAACCTTATTCTAGTAATAAATAAAAAGCTAGTATAGTATTCTTAGTAGTAAAAAGATAATAAAGAATTATATAAATAGATAGCTACTTTAGCCTAGTGTTTAGAAAACATAGAGTTAGTAAGAAATAGTTAGTAGTAATAATAAATCCTTATAGCTATATTATAAAAAAGTAGCTAGGTAGTAAGTATTTTAAATATAAAAAGGGTTACCTTTCTTAAAGTAAATAAGAAATAGGCGTAGTAAGAAGGCTAACCTTTATAGCTATAAGAAGTAGGCCTAGTAAAAGAGGTAACCTTTATAGCTATAGGAAGTAGGCCTAGTAAGAGAAGTAACCTTTATAGCTATAGGAAATAGGCTTAATAAGGGGGCTCTTTTTATAGCTATAAGAAGTAGGCCTAGCAAGAGGGGCAACCTTTATAGCTATAGAAAGTAGGCTTAATAGGGGGGCACTTTTTATAGCTATAAAGTAGGCTTAATAGAGGGGCTATTTTTATAGCTATAAAGATAGTGCTTCTTGTAGAGGCTATTTCCTATAGCTATAAAAAGAACCCCCTTATAGAGCCTATTTCCTATAGCTATATAGGTTAATTAGTTAATAGTAGAAAATAATAGTAGAATAGTAGTGTTAGTGTAATTACCCTTACTACCTTTATAGGGATATACTTTTTTTTTAAACTAATTAGAGGAATAGAAACCTTATGCCTATGTAAGACTTATGCCTATATATTAATTCCTTATGCCTATATATTAATTCCTATTATTATATACTCTAAATAATAATAGTTTAATCTTATTATTTAGAAGTTATTCTCTATTATTAGTAATAATATTATATAGTATAGTATAAGGGTTAAATATATTAATAGTATTAATACTAAACTATTGTTCTCTCTTTACTTATTTATATTCTTCTTTTTTTAAGTCTTTTAAAAGTATAGAATATATAGAAGATATAAAGTTATTAGTAAAGTCTATTAAGTCTACTATATTTAATACTATAGTTATATTATTATTATTAATATTAGTATTAATATTAATATAGTTATTAACTTCTTCTTCTAGTTCTATATACTTTCTATAGTAGAAAATACTTAGAGGTAAAGATAAAGTCATTTTATAAGATCTAGAGTATAGTATATATATTAGTATAGTAAGTTTTATAAGTTTAGATCAATAAACTAAATAAAGTAAGTTTCTTATAACTTACTTTTAGATATAGTCTTAAATAGTTTTTAATATAGTTAAGTTATAAAGTAAAAATATAATAATTATTTACTAGTAACTTACTAGTAGTAACTACTAACTAAGTAACTAGTAAGTAGTAGTAATATAAGTTAATATATTAAATAAGTCTATAAGATAATAAAAAAGAGAAAGATTATCTTACTAGTTAGTCTAAAGTAAAGTAGTTATAGTAATAGACTTCTAAGTATATATATACTAGACTTACTAGGATATAAGTATATTAGTATAAGCTTATAAATATACTTTTAACTATATAACTATATTTCTAACTATATAACTATACTTTTACCTATATAACTATATTTATAATTATATAACTATACTTTAAACTATATAACTATGTCTATAAATATATAATTATCCTTCTAACTATATAACTATATCTATAAATATATAATTATTCTTCTACCTATATAACTATATTTATAACTATATAACTATACTTACTACTATACTTCTAATTATATAACTATACTTTTAACTATATAACTATACTTATAATTATATAACTATATTTATAACTATATAACTATACTTTTAGCTATAGAACTATATTTATAATTATATAACTATATTTATAACTATATAACTATATCTATAACTATATAGTTACACTTTTAACTATATAACTATATTTATAACTATATAACTATATTTATAACTAGATAACTATATCTATAACTATATAGTTATACTTTTAACTATATAACTATATTTATAACTATCTAACTATATCTATAACTATATAGTAATACTTTTAACTATATAACTATATTTATAACTATATAAATATATCTATAACTATATAGTTATACTTTTAACTATATAACTATATTTATAACTATCTAACTATATTTATACTCTTAACTAAATAAGTATACTTATAACTATATAACTATACTTTTTATATAGTATAATAATATTATAACTATATATCTTAAAACGTAACTTAATAAATAAATATCTACTAGTTAAGTACTAATTACTTAAGTAGTAATATAGTATATATAAAACATATCTTTATATTTTTTAGAAATAAAAAAAGTAGTTTTATACCTTATAGAAAAATTATTTTCTTTAACTTATAAAAAAAGGTTTTCTTTTTTATAATTTCTTTTTTATAATCTAACTACTGTTTAATCTACTATAGTACTGTTATAGTTATATATATCTCTATATAACTACTAAGAGAAAACATTTAATTCTTCTAATTTATATATTATAGATTTACTCTTTAAGATATTAAAAAATAGAAAGGTTTAGTTATATATACCTAGAGATGTCTCTTTCTTAAAGGTATTTAGAAGTAAGTCTTTTTAATATTATATTCTTTAGGGTATAATAGATATAATTAGACCTCTTTCTTACTTGTTAGCTACTAATATAGTAGCCTAGTAGGTAATTATTAACCTTATTACCTAGCATCTTTAACAAGGATTTCTTTAGCTAATTCTAAAGTATATCTTCTCCTCTGATATATATCTAAATACCCCTTTTTAGGAGCTTTTAGATAAAGTCTCTTATAGCCTAAATAACCTAACTTTTGATTTTTTAGAGCTTTTAGCAGATATTAGTCCTCTTAAAGTATCTTAGTCTTCTACTCCTCTATCTCCTTTAACCTAGCTACCTCAAGAGCTTTCTATAACCTCTTCTTTAACTACTAAGTCTATAAGTTATTTAGATATCTATATAAATATAAATATATATATATTAATATATAATTATAGGGAATTTCTAAGAAGTCTTCTTATAATTACTATAAGACCTCTTTTAGGTCTAAGATATCTCTTGCTACATATAAGCAGTAGTTTAAGTAGGATAGTAGCTATTATATTAGAAGTTAGAGATATATAGTAAATAGTTAGCTTAATACTATTTTCTCTATTTATTAGAAGATTTTCTTAAATTTATTATTAATATTTCTTATAAGTAAGGTTTTAATATAAGTAAAGTAATTAATAGTAGTATATACTATATATATATAATATAAATAAGTAGAATAAGAAGTATATATAGATAAAGTAATAAATATATAGATTAATAAGTAATTAAATAAAGAAGGTAAATATTCTTAAAACTACCTTGGAGAAAGATTTTATTAGTTATATTTTTACTAAGTAAGTCTTTTATAAAAAAGTACTCTAGTAAAAGGTTTATAGGTTATATTTCTACACAGTTAGTTTTTTAATAAAAAGTACCCTAGAGAGGGGTTTTATAGGTTATATTTCTACTAAGTTAGCTTTTTAAGAAAAAGTACCCTAGAGAAAGGTTTTATATGTTATATTTCTACTAAGTTAGCTTTTTAAGAAAAAATACCCTAGAGACAGGTTTTATAGATTATATTTTAACTTAGTTAGGTTTTTAATAAAAAGTACCCTAGAGAAAAGGTTTATAGGTTATATTTCTATAAAGTTAGTTTTTTAAGAAAAGATACCCTAGAGAAAGGGTTTATAGGCTATATTTCTATAAAGTTAGCTTTTTAAGAGAAAGTACCCTAGAGAGAGGTTTTATAGGTTATATTTTTATTAACTTATTAAGAAAGGTTTTTTAAAGTAATTACCTTATAAAGAAGTCTTAGTACTATAAAGTTAGCCTTTAGAATAAAGTAACCTAGAAAAGAATATTATACTTAAAGATAAGGCTTATAAGAAAATACAATCTTAACCTTAACTATACTATAACTATAAAAAGTATATATATATAAAGATATTATAGTTATCTATAGAAAGATATACTCTATATATAATCTACTAGACCTATATAGACCTATTAAAAGTTACTTTCTTAGAAGTGCTTTATCTCTAAGAGTATTAATATATTAATAAAGTTAATAATATTAAGGTTAAGATAATAATATAACATAGTCTAAGGTATAGCCTAGGGTACTTTTAATAAGGTTACCTAACTTAGATAAAACAAGTTAAAACTAGATCTAGTAAATCTATAATAAGCTATAGTTTTAGAACTACTAATAATAATATAATTATAAATATTATAAGGTGTTAATATATATATAATATAAAGTTAATATATACTATTATAGAAGGGTCTAGTAAGTATTATTTATTATATATAGAAGAGAAAAACCTACTAGAACTAGTTTTTGTTCTCTAAGTCTTCTAGAAATAATATACTTATACTTATTCTTTTATTTACTAATTTACCTATTTCTTTTCTTAACTACTTAACCTTTCTTATTATTATAAGCTATATATTATAGTTATATTATATATATACTACCTAAAAGTCTATTTTATATCTTATAAAGTACTAAGCTAGCTTTATAAAGACAAGTATAATAAGCTAAAATAAGATATTAATATTAAATTATTAATATAACTAGTTAAAGTAAGTCTTTTATATTAAAAGATTACTAATACTAGGATATACTTATAAACTATAATTATAACTTTAACTATAATTTATATATATAAATATTATATAAGATATTACTAACTAACACTACTTTCTAGAACAACGTTGCTTATTAATCTAACCCTTGCTCCTAAATATAGATACTTACAGTAAAATCTACTAAGTAAGGCAATATTTAAGGAACATAGATTATAGCACTTTAGATAAAAGAAATAAGCCACTTTTAACTATATAACTTACCCCTTAAATATACTACTTAATAATAGTTATAAGCCTAGCTTTAACTTAATTTATAAGTAATAATAACCTTTATTATTATAAAGTAGTATATACTTAAAAATACTTTTCTTAAAAACTAATACTTTTTTTTAACTTTATCCTCTACCTATAATACCTTTAGAAGTAATAGTAAGTCTACTAACTAATATTTACCTTTATAGCCTTTTAACTATATATAAAGATTAGTTCCCTTAGTATATAAAGCTTTACTTCTATACTACCTAACGTAAAGTCTAGTAATTTATTAATCTAGATAGTAAAAAGAAGCTCCCTAAGCACCTAGGAGCACCTATGCTAGCTAAATATATTATAAAGTAAAACACTAAGCACTAAAGATAATATAAAGCTAACCTTATAAGCTAAAATAACCTCTTAGTTAGCTAGTAAGTAAAGTAGTAAAGCTAAGAGCCTATTTAGCTAGTACTACTAACTATTAATAATAAAGTAATAAAGTAAAAATAAATTATTACTATTAGTAATTTATCTTTTACTAAGCTAAAGATATATAAATAGTAAAAAGTAAATAACTTATTATTAAGCTAAGTTAACACTATAGTTATAAAGGAGATTATAGAGGGTATATAGCTATAATTACTAAATAATAACGTTAACTTTACTTTTTATATAACTATCTTAGAGATTAAATAATAATATACTCTTTTTTATAATAAAGTAAGTAATATAGCCTATAATAATTATAATAAGACTTTTATATATACCTTATTAATAAATAACTTATTTACTTAGCTTAAAGAATAGTATACTACCTTAATAAAGGCTAAAGTATATAGTATCCCTAAGATCTAAGGCACTCTCTTAATTAAGACCTTCTTATACGCTATTAAGTAGTAAATTACTTCCTCCTAGGTAAATAGTAAGCTAAATAACCTTATAAAGACTAAATAATATAAGGGACAGTAAATAACCCTAAAAGAATATAGTAAGTTAGTAAGTAATTTACTATAAATAATACTTATAAAATTCTATAAAGTAATAAAGGTATATATAACCTTTATAAAAAAAAGTAAACTATAAGATAAAAAGTAGTACTTTAAATACCTTTATAAGAGGTCTAACTACCTATAGAAACCTATTAACTATAGGTATATTAAGTATATACTCTCTAGTAAGTTAAGAATTATTTAGGTTAACCTAAGTAAGTAAGTAGTAAAGGCTATTATTATAAAGCTTTTAAAGCTAAAGTAAATAAACCTTAGGGGTAAAGTATAAAAAAAGTAAAAAAAGGGGATTTAAACCTCTTTTACCTATAAGGCACTCTTGTTATAGTTACTATTAACCTTTGCTTATTTAGTAAAACCCTAGCTATACTTCCTTTAACTTTTAGTGTATTCTTAACTTTACTTATTAGCCTATATCCTCTTAGTAAAAGTACTATTCTTAATAATTATAAAGGTCTTTATATTATAAATAATAAGTTACTTCTTAAGCCTAGCTTCTATAAAATAAATATAGATAATTATTATATTAAATTAAGTATAATATTCTACCTTATAGAGAGATATAGTATATATATTATAAAGAACCTCTTTAATAATATAAGAGGGCTAAGTATAAAGGACCTTAGGCTAAAAAACATAGCCTTTATTCCTAGATTTTATATTAATATTACCTTAGAAGGTCTAATTAAGAAAGCAAAGGTATAGTATTAGTAATATAACTATACCTTTTACTTTAGAACACCTAAAAAGAATATAACTATAAAGAAGCTAGTATATAAAAGTAACCTTGTCTTTCTTAAATATAAACCTCTCTTTTTTACTTTAGGCTATTATATAGCCTTATTCTTTATAGCTTTACTTTACTAGTAAATATATAAGTGTTTATAACCTTGTTTTACTTATTAATAAATATACTAGTAGACTATAGTAATAATACTTACTTTTAGTACCTTTAGAGTAGGCATCTAGAGCCTAAAGCACTTATAATACTCTAGGTTAATACTTAAGAGGTAAGAATTAAAGGACTATCTTGTATTAAATATAAGTATTACACTATTACCTATATAAGCAAGGTAATTTTAAAGTAAGACTTTAAAAACTATTTAATTTATTTATATTATTATATCTCTTAGGATCTCTTTAACTTCTTAACTAAATTTAACTACTTAAAGTAGCTTATATACTTAAGAGATAAGTATACTACTTAGCTTTTTAAAGTTATACTTCCTAGAAAGACCTATAATAATATATTCTTAGTTATCTATAGATTTATTACTTAGGTTACTTAGTAGTAAAAGGTTAATATTTATAAGATCTACTAAGATAAAGATATATTAGTTATTAGTATTAAAGAAGATATAGAGTATAAAAGGTAGATAGTAAAGCTTAGAATAAATATAGAACTTCTTTTACTAAATATAAAAAAGCCTATAGGTAGTAAGGAGAAAGTAAAGTAAAAGATTATTACTTATATAGTAAAGATACTTTTGTCCTCTAGACTACCTTATAAACTATAGCTAAAGGTAGTACTTATAGTAATCTATATATATAATATAAGCCCTCTCTAGTATTATAACTAGACTTTACCTATTAAGAAAAAAGAGGCTTAGTTTAAATAGTACTTTTACTAGTAGGCACTAGTGTATATAGTAGTATTATAGTATAACCTTTGCCTTTACTAAGGATAAATATATATATATAGACATTAAGCTTATTTATTAATAAGTAACTATAAAAAAGGTATTTAGAAAAAATAATTTAAAGTTAAACTATAAAGGTATATTAAATACCTAGTAAAATATATATAAAATATATATAACCTTTATAGGATTTTAGTACTTTTACTATATAAGGTAATTATTATATATAATGTATACTTTAATAAGATAAAGTTCTTCTAAAGTAAAAACAAGAAGAGTACTATAATAGTAAAGTTAGAAGTAAAAAGTATAGTTAAAACTATTAAAAATAAAGACTATAAGTAAAATATAATAATAGATATACTTAGGTTAATAAAAGTAATAATAATAGTATCTAAAGTAATAATTACTATAATATAGAATAATAATCCCTTATTAAGTAATACTAAAGTAATTACTTAAGATATTAAGTAATATAACTAAGGTATTACTATAAGAGCAAAAGAAAGGGTATAGACTCCTAAGACAACACTAGGCCCTAGTAATCTAAATACTAAGATAGCTATTAGTAACACTAAGGGATAGGTTAATATAGTTAACTATATATATTAGTAGTAATTAATAAATAATAGAGGTAAATATAGTTCTTTATTATATATAAAGAAAAAAAGGATAATTATTATAGGTTAGTTAGTTAAATAACTAACTTATTACCTATAAATCCTTAGAGAATCTATAGCTAAATATCTAAGGATTTACTAGTAATAAGTTATTAAGGTTAACCTAATAACTCTAATATTTATCTATAATAGTTAATATTATAACACTAGTAACTTTTTATAGTGCTAGAAATCCCCTATTATTTATATCTAAAAGAATAGCTAAAAAATATAATAAAAACAAGAAGCTAAAAAGTATTTAATACTTTTTACTTATATAGCTTATTATATATAAGAAACCTATTTATTTATCTTTATCTTTAACTACCTATTACTAACTAGCTCTTTTAATATATTATTTAGTAATAACTTTATAAATCTATCTACTAGGTTATTACTACTATAAATCTACTATATCTTATAAATCTTATAACGTTTATATAACTAGTAAAAGGCTATAATATTTATTATAAGTTACTTCTTTTTTATAGTACTAAGCTTTATAAGGCACTTATAAAGTAAGTATAAGTTAGTATAGAGTATTATAGGTATTTATAGTAGCTTAAGGTAGTTAGTAATTATTACAAGGGTAGTACTAATTATATAGGCAACATTAGCACTAGTGACTATCTTATAGACCTTAGAGGTAAGTATACTATATATAACTTTTTTATACTTTATTAAGCTAAAGTAAATAATATTACTAGTTAATTTAAAGCTTTTACTGTTAATAGTAGGTTACTTAATAATTTATTTATTAGTAAGGACTATAATAAAGCTAAGTTAGGAGGTAAAGTTATAGTTATTTATAAATAAGCTATTAATAAATATAAAAAGCTTAGTAGTTATAAGGTTAATTAGTAAAAATTATAGGCTATAGTTAAGGTTATTAATTTACTATTTAATTTAGTAGTTTAAAGCTTTAATCTTCTCTACTATAAGTAATTAGTATTAAGTAATAACTAAATAATTAAAGTAGGCTTTAGGTTAGTAAATAAAAGTAATATATATACTATAGGTATATTACTAGACATAATCTTACTAAGTAGTAGGTAATTTCTTATTAATAAGTTAAAGCTTTTTGCCTTAGCCTTTCTAATAAAGAGTAAGCTTACTGTTAGTAGTAATAGATAATATACTACTATTAAAGATAATAAAGTTATTAGCTATAAGTAACTGCTTAGGTTTTACTATAAAAGTAGCCTTCTTAAGCTTTTTCTCTTTATAAGTAGAGAATTTACTATCTATAAGGCTAATTATATTATTTATTTATATACTAATTAATCTAAAGTTATTATTATTAAGTTATAATATTAATAGGTAAAGGTTAAAGCTTAATAAATTTATCTAGAGATTCTCTCTATAATAGTAGTTATAAGTTACCTACTAGTAGGTTTCTGCCTCTATAATACTATATAATAGCTTAGTTACTATTATTATTATATTTACTAAGTAAAAATAGTAAATTTATATAAGTAAATAGGCAAAAATAATATAATTTAGTAGTATTACTAATTAGGTATATACTTAGGTAATATTATATAGCTAAAGGCAAAATCTATATTAAAGTAGTAAAGGGGCAAAGGCAAAAATTAATTACTAGGCTATTTACTAAATAGTAGGTAACTATATAAGAATTTTTTTTTATTATTATCTATATATCCTTAAATAATAAGCTATAATTTCTTATTAGGCTATTTATTTTTACTTTTTACTTTATAGACTATATATAATTTAAATATATAGGTGTTACTATAGAATTTCTTATTATAAGTAATAATATAAAATACACTATAGTTAATAAAGGCTTTTACTTTTACCTTACTTAACTCTTTAAAAAGTTTACTAAGTGTAGTAATAATCCTTTTTTTATATAGCTTAATAGTATATATATAGTTTACTTTCTCTTTTATAGTTAAAAACACTATAGTTATAGTAAAGTATATTTTTATAAAGAATATAGGTATTAGGTTCTTTTATAGGTAACTATAGTATTATTATAGTAGTTTATTATTAATAATAATAGTATTATATACTTCTCTTTTAGTGTTAAGTATCTTTATAAAGTCTTCTTACGCTTATATAGTATATATAGGATTATCTTTTACTTATATAGAGTAGCTAGTAGGTTTATCTAGTGTAAAGAGGTCTAGTTAACTTTCCTCTGTATAGTAAGGTTTTACTATAGTAATCCTAAAGTTATATAGGCTATAAGGTAAATTAATAGTGTAAGTAGTACTATTGTTAGTAATAAGGTAAAATAGGCCTTATTAGCTATATTTCTTATACTATATATAAATAAAAGATTAAAGGGGTAAAGTAATAGTATTAGTTAAATCTAGGCTATTATATATAGTTAGTACTT
>NW_026850915.1:0-13252 GCF_030913465.1 Colletotrichum navitas
TCAAGAACAACACGCGTGAATTGGACGCCAAGGATAAGAAGCTTGACTAGGAACACACGGAAAAGTTTCCCAAAGATCCTCTGCCTTTCCCCTATAACGACCCTGACCCACAGTGCAACTTTCTTCTCGCCAAGGACTACCCTTTGCACACCCAAATTCATCGTGATGCCTCCGGTGACGGTCAGATTCCGGCCGGGGTTGACCAGCGCGTGATTGTTGATCTCCGATGGTTCGGGTATACCAAGCCTAACAAAGACAATCGCGTTGAATTTTCCACAGAGATCAGGGACGGCTTTGGGATGCTTCAGGTGAGTTCTTTTCTGTGGTTCTGCTAAAATAACTAATGGCGAATACCTCTGCCAGCCCACTTTACATTTCAAGATTGACGAGGGGGATGCCGACCGTTCCCGCAGAATGATTACTGAGTGAGTTTCCAGTGAGACTTCTATCACATCGCAATTTTAACGAACTCATTACATAGCATGGTTGACGTCGCCCGCTGCCTCGGTGGCTTCCTCTCTGGAGCTGAGCCGAAGTACCTCCCAGCCGGCTCAGCCCTCCACATTTGCGGCACCTATCGGACTGAAAAGTCTAAGGAAGATAGCGTCGTGGACTCAGTCAGCCGTGTCTGGGGCCAGGACAATCTTGTGCTTGGTGGATGCGGTGTAATTCCGACGCAGAATGTCTGCAACCCAACGCTCACTGCTGGTTGCTTCGCGCTGGCCGCTGCCGAGCAAATCGTCAAGGATGTAAAGGGATTCAAGGCCATCAAGCCCCACACCGTCTAGATTGGATCCGCACGATAAGCAGATATGGTACCTAACAAGAGATTTGAGGGTCAGAATGATACTTAAATGTGGTATCCGAAGACTCTAATCAACATTGTGTCACAAAACCTGACCCATATTAAATGTCTGCCAATGTCTTAAACCCATGTCAAAATATCTCTTGCGCTGCCAGGTGCATTCTCTTTCAAAGCCGGCGCTTTCTCAGTCATCTAGCCTAAACACCACGGCAACCTCTCCTCCACAAAGCTAGCATTAATTTAACATCTCCTTGCCTTCCCATACTCAACGCTTAGGTACCTAGGTACATAGCCATACTCAGCCATACCATAATTAGCCAAAACCTACCTTTGACCTTGACCATTTATCAACCTCCAAGCACCATTCGCCTCTTCTGCACAAATTGCCTGTCAATCAACGCCATGGCTGTGGTGGCCAAACACGATTCAGCGAAAAGATGGATGGATAAATGACACCACGTTTTCTGTTTGTGAGTGTGATTGGATGTCGCCCTATTCTCCCTGCGACCCTGTACTTCGAGCTTAACCCGCAGCCCTGCACAATCGATCCCTACCATCCCTTCGTGGCAGTTCTGCGGGGCACGGTTAAAGTCGCACAGGTGGATTCAGTTATCGATACCAAGCCAGATTACGGATAGATCCAGCAGGCCATGACGACGGTATGGTGGTAACAGTTTTGGTGCCCTCCTCTCGCATCTGTTTGTTTCCCTTCATATTTCTACAGATCATTTGTTCTACACTTACCGCGGTCAAGCGCCATACCTATCATCCGCCCCAGATTTCCACCCTCTATGACAGCCTTGTCAGGTGCTATAACACGTGGTGTTTTAGATTAGTTCCCTATATATAGAGCCTTACTTTCTGGATTTTTAATTTCATAGAAATATGGCTTTTAGACCTGAACTCTTATATGCCCTACTGTATGCTCCCACTTGTAACATTTGACATGCTCCAAGTCTCGCGGTCACTGGACAAGTCGATGAAGAGCGGGGAAGGTATCAAGTAGTCATTTGGGATTGTGGACAAGATAAGACACAGGTAAAAGTACTACAGTCTAAGCAGGCTCGCAACTCAGACTACCAGTGCCTACATCGTTACAAAAGCCTTTCGTAGCCACGCCCTATTAAAGAAACCAATTGTTAGTTACCTACTTTAGGAAGAGAAAGAGGAAAGAAAAAGGAAGAAATGTATTGTCTCAATAGGTGGAGTAATCTGTCAACTTACATTACATGTCCTTGTGCACGAGTCCAGACGATTTGCGCAGGACGACTCCGAGAAAGTACAGCAGGATACCTTCGGGTCACAGCCTTGGGGCTCAGGAATAGCTACAGCCAATGCTGTGGCAGCGAGAGAGACGAGTGCGAATTTGTAATGCATTTTATTTCTCTTTTGTTTTCGTTTTTTTGTAGAATGTGGAATGTTGAGGTTGTAATGTTGTTAATAGTATCTAGGAAAGTAAATGATGAGCGGGAAATCTTTCGCTTTTTATAATACTCTAAGTAGAATAAGCTTACGAATTTCTTTTAGAATATATTAATAGGACCGTAACTAATCATGTCATACAGGGCTCTGGGCGACAACTTAAAACCACGATTTCCTTGGTTACGTTACAGCTAAGGTATATATACTATAACGTGCTAATAACGGTATTAATAAGCAAATGGTAATAACTAGGACAATGGTTTTACTATATGTTGACAGTGCCTAACGCGACCTCCCAAAATGAAGTTATATGACTATACGCACTGCGAACAGCATTGTAGCTGCCGTTCTGTAGACGACTGGTTGCTTATATTGTGACTACTTTGCATAACATTGTCACATACCTATTCTGTACGCTGCACAGTTCAACAGTATAACTCTGTCTTACCCTTGGCTGTAATATCCTGCATAGCATTATTATACCCAAGACAATCAACGTTTTAGTTACACTACATAGTTAACCTGGAGCAATACTATATTACTTAAAGAACAACGTGTATAATAAGTATGTAGATCAAACAAGCAAGTGGATCAGCCGGCCACAACTATATTAATTGTAGAATAACGTGTATAATGAGCAAGTAGATTAAACAAGCAAGTAGATTAGCTAGCTACAACTACATTATAGATTTGCTTGCAAGATGTCTTCCCCTGTTATGTAATAAGAGAAAGCCAAAGCTAGGAGACAGTGAGAGACCTCCTAGTTATCTAAGTGCTAACCGTTGTTATATAGAGTACTCCCTTCTTGCTCGTTTTTGTTTTATAGGAATAAATACAGTAACTATATCTACATTGTTTTTTCTCTGATAATACCTACTGAATTCCACTTTCTACTTATATGTCCTGTCTATTCCTTAGTCTTACTATACATAAATGCCTAACTGTGATTTCCTAGTGTTGATAGTTAACCCTAAGGGATAGCCAAGGAAGTTCGTAGCGCCGTTCTCGTCGTTGTCGTTAAAGCAGGCCAACGCGGCAGACGCATTAGAGAAGTTAAGATCCTGGACGATATTAGGTATCATGCGGGGGCGTGGTCCAGGAAGACTATGTCACTAAAGCTGAGGGCAGAAGGCATACAATGACTGTAAACATAGGCAGCCACTTTTAGCCCCGTATTGTAGGGGTCTAGACCTATCTTGAATTGCTCAGTACTATATTTCCCCTCTCCCCTAATAGTTTCACTAATCTAGCGTCATCTTGCCATCGTCAGGGGAGCTATAGGCCTTGCCAGAGAAAGCTTATCCCACTATCTATAGCACTTTGATAAACCTATTCAATTATACCCTGGGCGTTTTGGCTCTCTGATTTCATCGCTTCCCATTCTCGTACTGAGTCGTTCACTCTCCTGCGGTCTTGTGTACCTTTCCGTTTCTGACAGCACCTTGGTACAGCAAGAACCTTCTTCCCTGCGTAATCCTTAGCATCCACCGGGAATAGTAAATACTTGTTCGCATACGCCCCGTTGTCCTCCTCTGTCTCAATGATATTGATCTGCAGCACCTCTGGGTCAGCATTGTTAGTAGGAACTAGGTGGTTGAAAGTAACGCTGTTGTGAAGCTAGGACAGCTTCGTGTGGCTAGTTCCAGTCAGAGACACCACAGAGTGGCGCCTCTAACTAATAAGACCTACATTAGGAAGAGTATTTCTAGGTAAGTTTTCTCTTATACTTAGACTTAGGAAAATTAACTACTTCTCTTTATATATATTAAGACACTATAGTTTATTATAGTTATAAGCCTAGCTCTTATATAAAAAACCCTTAAATATTATAATTACTTAGTATTCTAAAAACTCTTTTTTTTAATTTATTATTAAGTAGTTTAGCTACTTTAAAAAGTAATATTTTCTAAAACTAATAAAATAACTAACTATAATAAGTTTATTAAGCTTATTATAAAGTAAAATTAGCCTAAATAGTTTATTACTCTTAAATACTATACTAAAAATAAAAAAGTATAAGAGTATATTAATCTAGATAGTAATTTTAAAGTAAATATTTTTAACTAACTAGACTTCTAATCCTTTAATAACTAGCTCTAAGAGTATAATAAAAAAAACTAAATAATTAAAAATAACTTTAATAACTATAAATATAATAATACTTTATACTTTTAATATAAAAAAAGAACTTAGTAGTTATATAAAAAAAATATATATAAAGTAATTAAAGCCTAGGTCTAAGAAATAGTTAATTTATTATTACTTATACTAGTATATATAAAACTTTTAAATAAAAGAATACTAAGTAAATATTAACTTAAAGATAATATATTACTAAAGGCTTTTATAAAAGTTCTAAAATAGTATTATACTTTTATTAACTTTACTATAGTTATAATAGTTTAAGAAAAGTATTTAGTAATATTAGCTATAGTTAATACTAATATAGATGTTATAATATTAACTATTGTAGATAAATATTAGAGTTATTAGGTTAACCCTAATGACTTATTACTAGTAAATCCTTAGATATTTAGCTATAGATTCTCTAAGGATTTATAGGCAATAAGTTAGTTATTTAACTAACTAACCTATAATAATTATCCTTCTTTTCTTTATATATAATATAGAACTATAGTTACCTTTATTATTTATTAATTACTACTAATATATATAGTTAACTATATTAACTTATCCTTTAGTATTACTAATACTAATTAGTAGTTAACTTTACTATTAACTATATAGGTTAACTTTACTATCTAAACTATAGATTAGTAAAGTCTATAAGAAGAGGTAATTATTACTAGTTAATTATTTATACGCCTAGAGTAGGTAAGTACTAAAAAATACCTCTATAAATACCCTTACTATAATAGTTTATACTAATTACTTATTATAATAGGTTAATTAATAGATCTATAACTAGTCTTTTTAACTAGTAAAAACCTTATTAATTTATGTCTATTATATAAGCTTTATTACCTTTAGAGAAGTACTTTTAACTATAAAAAACCTCTTATTTTATATACCTATAGCTAACTAGTAATTATTTACTATATCTTATTTATTATAAGCTTTTTAGCTTATTAACTTCTTTTTCTTATATATATACTGCTTTTACTAACTAATAGTATTAATAAGTTACTAATGTAATAGTCTATTATTTCTTTTTCTTTTACTAACTAATAGTGTTAATAAGTAGCTAATATAATAGCTTGTTATTTTTTCTTAAGTTATTTACTTATAAGAGTATATTTTTCTTTAGCTATCTATACTACTAGTAGTAATCCTTCTAATAAATATATATACTTTTTAGTCTACTAGAAGAAACACCTATATTTAAGAGGTTATTAGGCTAATAAAGGGCAACAGTAAATAATACTACGCCTATAAGTAGAAGACCTAAGCTAAAATAAGTAAATATAATAAGCTTATAAGTAAGTAAGGCTTATAGGTTACTATACTTTTATTTATAAGGTAATAAAAAGAAGTTTATAATAAATATAATATACTACTTAATATAAGGTAGTAAATAGTAGTAATTAATAATATATTTACTATACTTATTAACTGTTGGAATATTAATACTAATGATTATATAACACCTAGTTAGTTAACTATAAATAGTTTATAATTTAAGGTTAAAGGGCACAGACTAGTTATTTAGCCCTTAGTTATATCAAGAGGGGATTATACTTTTAGTTAGCTAGAATAACTTAAGTTATACTTAAGTAGTATATAACTACTTTATATAATAATAGTAAAGTAGACCTATTTAGTTACCTAATAAGAAGTTAATTTACCCCTACGTTTTACTAAGTATATATATATATAAAGCCTATTTAACACTAATTAGTAGTTATATAGTAATTATAGATTAGTAAAAGTAAAGAGTTAAGCTATATTATATAAAGAGTTAGTTTATATAGTGTCTAACTATAGAAGGGCTAAAGAACTACTCCTTATTATAACCCTTTGTACTAAGACAAGTTATAATTTATATAAAGATCTAGTTTATATAGTGCTTAACTATAGGAGGGCTAAAGAACTACTCTTTAGGATAACTACTTATACTACTTTCCTTTATATATAATAGAATAAAGAAGACTATACTTTTCTTATATATATATAAGAAGTAAGTAGTGTACTACTATAAGTATATTACCTTTATTAACTAGACATTATATAATTTAAAATAACTACTAATATATTAATATAGAATACCTAGAGCTAGGAGAAAGAACCTACCTAAGAAGAATATATCTTTATATATAAAGATATATTAAAGGGCAGTAGTATTATAATTATAACCTAGAGATCTTAAACACTACCTTAATACTAGACTAAACATTAGGACCTTGCTAATAACCTGTCCTAGAAAAAGATTATAATATATCTAGTGTATAAAATACACTAGATTATCTATATAAATCTAGACTAACACTAACTTAAAAGTATTATTATAATTAACTTTAAGGACTAGATAGCTAACTACTAGAAGTATATATATTATATATACTTTAGGAAGTTTATTAGGTAAATTATAAAAAAAAGAATCTTTATTAACACTAAGATAAAGCCTAAGAATAAATAAGTAGTTAACCTTATATAATAACTCTAAGAGTAATATTAGAAGAAGTCTAGTAGTTATATAATAAATATACTAATAACTACTGTTAAAGATCCTTAAGCTACTATATAATAGGACCTAGCTAAGACACTAATAGAGTTAATTAAACTCTAGGATACACTAGTAGCTTAAGGGACTAGAAAGTCTATTATATAAATAACCTTATATAGAGTATAACTTACCTAAGAGGTAGAAGGTTTCCTAAGATCTTAAAGCTAAACTATACTTATACCCTAGAAAGATATTTATAACCTTTTACTAAAGTAAATAATTAATAATAGACTATATAAACCTTATATAATCTCTATCTTCTAAAAGGGCTAAAGAAAGAAGAAAAACTATATAGGAAAGCTATATAATATACTTTATAATAAGGCTAAAGTGTTTATTAGTTTCTACTACTGTCTCTAGATTATAAAGGACTAATACTATACTGTTTTTCTAGATATCTTATCTAATTATATAAAGGAGTTTTACCTTTATTATATTAGACCTATATAAAGGTAAAATAAAATATATACTATACTAGATATATACTTTAATACTAGCGTTAACTATAGTCTTTATTAGACTAATTAGACTACTATATCCTTTATATAAGTTAAATAAAAGAATCTAGATAAGACACTAATAAAAGTACTAGAAGTATTACTAGACAAGTTACCTCTTATATAATAAGCACTTAGTTTAGGTTTCTAAGGGAAAATTATACTTTATATATAAGTTACCTAGGCTTACTAAGGTATTCTAGAGCTAAAGACTACTCTTAGTAATCTTAAGGTACACTATTTATATAAAGAGTTCTTCTCTAATCTTAGGGCTTCTTTATAGGTTACCTTAGACAAGAGGACTATATTATATAATATTAACTTTATAGACTAAAGGTATACTTTAAACTATAAGGATAAACTATAATAAAGACCTTTATATAATTAACTACCTTACTAATCCTTTAATAAAGAGAGAAAGAATAAACTATTTTAACTAAGACCTTTTTATATAAATATACCTAAGAAGTGTTTTATATATAAGAAAAAAGATACTAGTTAACTAACTATATAGAAAAAGAATATAATTATATAAAGACTTAATACCTTTAAGTATATAATACACTTGCCTAGGACTTATATAAAGACTTTATAGCCTATCTCCTTAAAGTAAAGAGAAAAAGCCCTATAAAGAAGAAAAAGGAGAATAATAACTTATATAATAAAGAATAATTCTTAGATAACTAAGAAGTCTCTTAGTATTTACTAACTTTAGCTTTCTTTTATTATATAACTAGTAAAGATATATTCTTAGCTTTAAAGACTATTAAAGTAAGTTAATTCTTACTTAAGGACCCTTATTATATAATATACTAGGGAAAACTATAGGATACTAGAGTAGCTAAGTTTTTAACTATAGGAAAGCCTTAGGTACTAGTGTACTTAAGAGAGAACCTATATATAAAGATCTCTTAGAACCTAGGTTTTACCTATATATAATTTAAAGTAAATAACTTTATAATATTAATAGGAACTATAGAGATAAAGAACTAGCTAGGAATAGTTAAGTATTATATCCTTAATACCTTAACCTTATTCTTATTTTTATTATATAATATAGATTAACTAGGTGTATACTTTAATAATATTACTAATACTATTATATAAAAAGATAATATATATATACTTGTTATATAAAAATAAAGATACCTTTTCTTTAACTTTAGTTATATAAAGGCTTTAACCTTCTTTACTAAAGAGTAGCTTTAAAGACTTTATAGATGTTTTAGATATCCTTATATAGATTAACTTTACTAGCTCCTAAAGAACACTAGATATAATAATATTAATACATTAATATTAGAAAAGATCTAGAAGTTTTATTATTATTACTAATTATATAACCTAGCACTATAATATTTTAAGTTCTTTATTAAAGATAAAAGCTACTTTAACTATAAGATAGTTATAGATATTATATAACTTAGAAATAAGAACACACTATATATTATTAATATAGAAATAAGTTTTTAAAGTATAACTTTCCTTAAATTATTATCTATATAAGACACCTAGAATACTCTCCTAAAGTACTAGATAGCTATATATATAGGTCTACTAGACTATATTATATATAACCTAGGTATAAATTTTATATTAGAAGAGTTTAAGAATAATACTAAGATTATAGGTATCTTATATAAAGAAATACTAGTAAAGCCTACTAGGCAGTTAGTAAAGTAGAAAAGGTATATATACCTTTATAATATATATATAATATACTTTATAAGAACTTAGCTATAATATAGATAAAGAGGTTATTCTCTAGATAGCTATAAAGGCCTTAAATAATACTACTAGCCTATAAAGGATTATACTAACCTTTCTTGTCTTTAGAATATATCTAAGGATTAATAAGGATTTACTTCTATTATATAATATTACTTAAAAGGCTAAAGCGCTTTAGAAGGCTATAAAAATACTATAAGGTATTTATATAGAGGTAAAGATTAACTATATAATTAACACTAGGAATAGCCTAAACCTCTAGGCTATACTATTACTTTTTATCTAAAGTAAAGTCCTAGTGTAAAAAGAAAACAAAGGATAAATAGGCCTATATAAAATCTAAGGTATTAAAGGATATATAATTACTGTTAATATAGTAAATAGTCTTACCTAGTTTTATATAATATATATTAAGCCTTATTATAAGGAACTAACCTTTAATAACCCTTTAGATAATAATATTACTTAACTAACTTTATAAGAGTAACTTAGATAAAGGGAAGGCTAAAGAAAGGTTAATAAGGCCTATATAAAGATCCTAAAGATATTTTTACTTAAAAGAAAAAGATTACTATAACCTTACTATTAAGCTTTATCTTAATAATATTATTATAACTCTAGGAGCTCTATATAAAGAATTAGATAAGGTTAAGATTAATTTTTAATAAGACAAGGTGTTTTAAAGGTTATATAATATAACCTAAGGAACTACTAAGGTGTCTATATCTATAGGACATATATAGTACAAGAGGTAAAAACCTTAATAATAAGCTATATAAGAAATCTAGGCTTATTATATAAAGGTTTAGTAATAAAGAGAAGAAATTACTTTTACTTAAGCACTAACTATCTAAAGGATAAGTAGTACCTTATATAGCTCTAGGCCTAACCTTTATATAAGACTATAAGTACTAAGGGAAGTTAAGAGATATTACCTAAGTGTACACTTAATCTAAGGACCTCCTTAGTAAAATAATCCTTATATAACTACTAAAAGAGTTAGAAGAATAATACCTAGAAGATATACTTCTTTAGGTAGTTTTACTATTATATAGCCTTATAAAGTTAGGCCTATACTAGTATAAGACCTATATTAAACACTATAAGGAGAAGTTAAAGATAACTTAGTCTATATATAACTTATGTCTTTTATATACTATAGACAAAGATAACTTTAGAATTATAGTTATATAAATAGATAATACTCTTTTATTTATAACTATATAATTCTTAGCTAAAGAGAAAGAGAAGTTATTAGAGAAAGGGATTTATATAAAGCTAAAGACTACCTTATCTCTAGGAACTTAGGCTAACTTTAATAGTAGATATATTTATATATACAATAATAAAAATATTACCTTTACCTAGAAAAGTTAAGTAAATTAACTATAGTTAGTTAATAAGACTTTAGATAATTTTCCTTAGTAATATATCTCTTAGAGGGCAAAAGGAGTATATATTACCTTAATCTATTAACTAGAGGTATTATATAATCTAGTAATTACTGCTTAGACTAAGGGAGATACCCCTTAGGTAATTAAGGACCTAAATATATAAATTAAATAGTAAATAAATAACCTAGAGAAAGGACTTACCTATATACCTTTTTCTTTTACTTATATAAAATATATATCTTTACTAATAGATTATTTACTAATAATATAGACTTAATATTATAACTTAGTTTTATTATTATACTAGTAAAAAAGTCTTTTGTATAAAGACTAACTTTAAAATCTAAGGTAATATTATCTATTAAAGCTTTACTAAGTGTAAAAGAGTTATATAAAGTATACTTATAAGTAAGCTCTATAGTATAATAATAGGTTTTAATAGTAAGATTACTTTAAGTATAACACTTAATAGGATCCTTTATACACTTAATATTCTAAGGATTCTAGTTATTATATATTTAGACTTTTATTTACTATATAAATATCTTATATAATTAAGAATAATAGACAAAAAGTAACTTATAATTAATATTATAAGCCTATATAAATTATATAAGAAGAAAAAGATCTTAGAGGTTAAATAGATTAATAAAAGAGATAACCTAGTAAATATATTTACTAAGAAATTACTAAACTTTAGCCTTAAAAAGCTAGTTAGTATAAATATACTAAAGATCTAAATTAAAGTGTATATTAAATAAATTAAAAGACTAATTAATAATTAATTTATATAAAGTATTTACCTTTATACTATAAAAAAGGTATTATTTAACTTTAAAACCCTAAATATATATTCTAAACCTAACTAGACTAAAGACCTTAACTATAACTAGAGTATATAAATCTACTACATAAGAAAATATATTCCTACTAGGTTATAGAGAGTATATAAACCTTTTACACTTACCTATTACTTAGCTTATATAAAGGAAAATATACCTTAGATCTAATCCTAATTAAAGATTAGGGGCTTAGCACTAGAGCTAAGAAAGAAGCCTTTTCTCTAATACTTTTTCTTAAATACTTCCCTAGTGTATAAGGGTTTTAGCCTTAGAGACTAATAGTTTCTTATAGTTACTTTAGCTATTACTACTATTACTAGAATTACTACTATTATTACCTAAAGAAACTTCTCTTTAGCTATAATAGCTATATTAAGCTCTATAGCTTATCTAGATATATTTACTATATACTTCTCTTAATAGTTATTTAGGTAATAGTAGTTAGTAAAGTAGTAAAGTATATTATTTATATACTTTTAGGGGTAAGCTATATAAGTTAGCTATAGGACTAAACAAGTATTATATAAAAGTAGCCTTTATATTAAATTACTTTAGTAATAAACTCTTAGATAGAAGTGTTAGTGTTAAAATAAATAGTAATATTATATAAAGGTATATTAATAACCTTTTGTTCTTTATCTTAAAGGTTTAATAAAAGTTAGTATATATAAACTATAATAAAGAAGAAGGAACCTTGTATATTAATAGTAAAAGCTAGAAGAAAAGTGTAGTTTTAGGTGTTGCCTATTAGGATATAAAGCTAGGTTATACTATTCTAGTCCTATTAAACCCTAAGAGAACTAATAACTAAAGGCTAAGGTCTAAGCTAAGCTATTATAATATATAAAAAGGATCTATTATAAATTAGTAAAAGTTAATAATAAAGAAGAAGAAGATATATATAAAGTAATAGATAATTAATAAGTTAAGAGAGAGAAGAAGAAGTTATTAATTAATTAATATATAAGAGAGATAAAGAAGAGGAAGTAGTAAAGTTACTATACTAGTAAAGTTTTATATATTATTTATTATTATTAAAAAAGCACAAGGAAGAAAAGAGAAAAAAAAAAAGAAGGTAAAAGGTAGAAGGTATTTATATAGGAGAAGTTAAGGCTACTAATTATATAAAAAAAGAAAGGTATATAAATATAAGGCAAAAAAAGAAGTAAAAGTAAAGTAAACACTTATTATATAAGTAAGTAACTATTTAAAAATAACTAAATAGTAAGGTATATATAAAAGAACAGATTTAATTAGCTTAGTAAGTATTACCTTATATTTACTCTTAGAAAAGGTATATTTAGAGTTTATTTTTATTTAAATAACTTTATATACAACAGTAGGCTACTAAAAGTAAAGTTATTATAAGAACTAATTAAGACTATCTAATTAGTTAATATAAGGGCGTATATAATTATAAAAGAAGAAAAGTAAGTGTTAGAATATTAATACTAATAATTATATAATACCTAGTTAGTTAACTATAAATAGTTTATAATTTAAGGTTAAAGGGCATAGACTAGTTATTTAGCCCTTAGTTATATCAAGAGGGGATTATACTTTTAGTTAGCTAGAATAACTTAAGTTATACTTAAGTAGTATATAACTACTTTATATAATAATAGTAGAGTAGACCTATTTAGTCACCTAATAAGAAGTTAATTTACCCCTACGTTTTACTAAGTATATATATATATAAAGCCTATTTAACATTAACCTTATATAGTATATTCTTCTATAGTAATAAGGAAAAGACTATATTAAAAAGTTACTAACTAACCTTATAAGTAAGTAATAAGCTTTTATACTTAATACTATTACTATATTTTATATTAGTAGTTATAAGTACTATAACTATATTAGTAGTAAATATTTACTAT
>NW_026850916.1:0-13225 GCF_030913465.1 Colletotrichum navitas
AAACACTAATAACCTCTAAGGCAACATAAGATACTCCCTTAATTAGTCTAAGGCTTACCTTAATTAGAATATTAAGTCTTTTAGATCTAGGACAAGTAATATCTTAATTACAAGAGGAAAGTATCTAATTAAAGGAAGTCTTATTATAATTAGAAGAGTAAAACTCTTAATCATCTTATATTATTATACTTAATTAGCTTATTAATTAAAAGGTTTATAGTCTAATCTAAGTAAAAGGTAAGTCTAAAAAAAAGAAAAGGTTTATTATTATTTTATTTATATAATTAGTCTTCCTTATATAGGCTTTTTACTTAATTAAACTAACTACCTTTTTCTTTAATATATTTTCTTACTTTTAATTAGCTTAAATTAATCTTTAAATTACTTTACCTTATTTTAATTATCTTTTGTTTTCTTTTTTTTAGTCCCTAAGAAAAGGAAATATATAAAATAAGAAATCTAACTTTAATTAACCTTTTATTTACTTATACTTACTTTTTATAGCTTTTATTTTTTTTCTTCTTTAGCTTAAGGCTTTCTTTTTTCTCTTTATTTACTTTATCTTATTCTAATCTAGTATTATAATATACTTATCCTTTTTATTTATTTAGCCTTAATAAAGGCACCTAAGGAGTATCTCTAGAACTATAAGTTACTTTATTAATTAGGTTATTATATTAATTAACTTATTATAATTATATACACTTTATAATATTTAGTATACCTTTAATCTTAAAGTATTATTCTAGTAAATTAGTATATCTTTTATTAGCTTTAGCTTATATAACTAAACTTTTTTTTTACTTAGCTTTTTTTCTTTTAGCCTTCTTATTAAAGATTAAAAAGATAAATAAATTAAAAGACTTAAGAACTACTAATTATACTTAGCTTATAAATCTTAGTAAGTAATATAAAGATAATTAGGCTTCTATAGTCTATAGGCTAAATATTAATTATAATAAATAGTATATTATTAGCATATTAGGTAGTACTAGTCTAGATTCCTTAAAAGCTTTTAATATTTAAGCTTTATATTCTTTTATAACTTACCAAGGTATTTATAAAGGCTACTATAGTCCTATAAGTAACCTATTAATTAGTATTAGACTATTATTCTAAGATAAGATTAGAGAAGTAAGAGGTATTTTCTTACTTAACTTCTTAATACTAAAGAGTAAAGTCTTAGAAATAAATTAATAATATATATTATATTTATAATAAAATAAAGTAGTTAATACTAGCTAAAAGGGTAGTAAAGAAAGTAATTAAGGTATAGTTAGTAGTAGTTATATAAAGAATAGTTAGTACTTAGTTAAAGTTACCTAGTTTAGCTTAGATTTAATTATAATAATATTATTTAACTTAGCTAGTAGAACTATATAAGGTCTTACTTTATTACTTTAGAATTCTTTAAAAGATATAGCTAAAATATCCTTTATAGTATTATAGTAGTATAATCCTTTATAGTAAAACTTAAAACTAATCTATATAATCTATAATAATTATAGCTTATCTCTAAAGCTCTCTTGAAGACTTAGGTCTATCTAGAATATATTCTTAGTTAAGTAAAGTTCTCTAAATTATAGTACTATTTAGAACTATTTAAGTATATATAAACTATATTCTTATTCTCTTAGTTACTAAACTAAATTAATAATATATATACTTATATTAATTAGTTAATAAATATATAAGAAAGTATTTATTCTTTAATAAAAATCCTCTAATACTATAATATTATTAATATTATAGTAGTAATAACTTAGGTTAAATAACTTATAACTATATAGCCTAGAATAAAGATTCTAAGATAAAAAAGAAAAGAAAACTATAGTAAGGCCTTCTTTTATAGCCTTACCTTTAAATCCTTCTATAAACCTTTTCCTAGTTATATAACCTCTAGTAGTCTATACCTAGCCCTAGTAGTCTCTATAGCTTATTAGCTACACCTAGTATAGCTATTATAGCCTATAGTCCTAGTTACCTTATAATATTACCCCTTTTTTTACTAGTAATATTATTTATAACATTAAAATCTATTAACTAGCCCTAGAGGTAACCTTCTTTTTATAAGTTAATTTTTTTATTTTCTTATATAAATTCTTTTTTAAGAAATATTTTTTTAAGATAAAAACTAGTAAAGTAAAGTTAAGGCCTAAAAAGTATTAGTTAGCCTATAAGGTAGTAGTAAGTTAATAGTCTATTAAGTAACTTTATTATTATTAAAATAAAAAAGTACTTTAGTGTTCTTTACTATAGCCTATAACTATTAAGGTAAGTTAACTAAAGGTCTAGTAGCTATTAAGTATTCTTTATAAAATCTCTATAGTACTACTAGTAAATAGTAAAAGCCTTTAGCATTATACTAAGTTAGATCTTTATTATAACTTAACTAATTAACTTAGTACTAAAGTCTCTTATAGTTTATCTTAGACTTTAGTACTTATAATACTTTATACTTAGGTTTATTACTAAAGTTAAGTATTATAAAAGAAAGTAGTTCTTATTATTATCTAAGGAGACAGTTATTAAAGGCTTTTTTAAGCTTACTTAGGTAAAACACTAGATAAGCCTTAATACCCTTAGGTAACTAGACTTTCTAGGTTTCTTTTAATTTAGCTACTATAATAGGCTAAAGACCTACCTATAGGTTCTAAAGCTTTAAGGTTATTATATTTCTAGTAAGTTATATTAATAAAAACTTTATTACTAACTTAAAGGTTATTAGGTTATCTACACTAGTTAATATAATAATAGTACTATTTTTAAGTAATTTTTATATTCTTTTTAGCCATTTACTAGTACTTATAAATCTTCTAGGCCTAGTACTAGGCGTTTATTTTATTAAGCTTTTCTTTAGTGCTATTATACTTCTAGGTATAGTTATCTTAATTAAAACTTAACTTTAGAGGTCTCTTAAATTTAACTTTATAAAAAAGTAAACTAGTAGTTTTACTAAAGAAGGCTATATAGGTAAAGTCTACTACTAAAACTATATTACTCTAGTTATTCTAGTAGTAATTAATAAAGGAGTAAAGTTATTATATAATATATTAGTTTAAGACCTTAGTCTATTTATTAGTCTAAGGGAAGTCTATAGTAAATAGCTTTTTTTTAATACTATAGATATAGTAAAGCTTATTCTAAAAGTCTAATATAAATTAAGAACCTTAGCCTAAAGTAATAGTTTTAAGTAAACTAAAAATTAAAAGAACTCTCTTATAGAATATATATACTATATTCTTTATAGTAGTTATTTTAAAGTAAAAGATAAATATAGCTTATTTACTTAAGTAGTTAACTACTACCTAAAGGTTATTATAGCCTTTTTTATCTTTTAAATAAAATATAAAGTTAGTAGTAATATACTACTAAAGGTAATATAAGATAAGTAAAAGATAAAGTTCTTTAAGAAGTTTATTTTATAGCTTCTAGCTATAATAGTATATATAGTAGTTTTAAATATATTTTTTTATATTAGCTAAAAGGCTAGGCTAGTAGTAGTATTCCTTAAGGATTTTTATTATTTTATTATAGCTAAAGTAGGTAAGTAGTTTTTAGTTATAGGCCTTTTAAATTATATAAGTATATAGGTTTTCTTCTAAAGGTACTACTAATTTATAGTCTATTATTAATAAGTTATCTTAAAGTTTTTAGTGTCCTTATTTTTTACTTATAAGCTTATAAAAGGCTTGTAGTAATAAAATAGTAAGGTTATAGTTTAACTAAAAAATTTATTTTACTAGTAAGTATTCTTAAAGGTTATTCTCTAAGGTTAAAGTATTAACTATAATCTTTATTAAGGTAGTTCTTATAAGTATTAGTACTATATCTTATAGTAGCTACTTTAGCTTTTTAGTAATCTTAGAGAAAAGTAGTATAAGTAAAAGTAATACCTAGGTATAGCTTACTTCTTTTAGTAACTTTTAAGTTACTAAATCTTTTTTTTTCTTTAATAAGGTATCTACTAGTATATTCTTTTTTCTTAAGTAGTACTAAATAATAAAGTTAAAGTTTACTATAGTTTTAGCTTAGTAGGCTTAGTAACTATTTAGTAGCTTTTTTATTATAAAGTATAAAAGTAGTTAATAGTTAGTAATAACTTTAAATCTTTAGTAATAGCTTACTAGCTTTAAGTACTATTCTTTAAAGACTAAAATTACTACTAGTAGTTCTTAATTATAAATTATATAGTTAACTTTAGCTTTTATTATTATCTTTAAATAGAAGGCTATAAGGTACTAAGTCTTGTCCTTTTATTACTAAAGTATTACTCTAGTGTAAATAAAGTCTAAGGTGTCTATCTCTAAGTAAGTAAGTAGCTTTAGTTAAAAATATTAAAGTATAAAGGCATTAGTTAAGGCCTACTTTAGTAATTTAAAAGCTTCTTTATAATTTATAGTCTATTAGTAAGTATAGTCTTTAGTAGTTAAGTAGTTAAAAAGATATATAACTTATTTATAGTTAGCTATAAACCTTTAGTAAAAGTTATAAAATCCTAGGAAAGATTATACTTCTTTTACTATAGTAGGCACTTCTTAGTTTCTTACTATAGTAATCTTTTTAAGGTTAAGTTAAATACTATTAGTACTTAGTATAAATCCTAAGTATTTAGTAGTTATTACTTTTAATTTATACTTTTTAATATTAGCCTATAGGTTAGCCTCTTAGAGTTAACTAAGTACTTTTTTAATATACTTTTAGTATTTAAGGAGGTCCTTAGAGAAGATTAGAATATTATTAAAGTATATAGTATAAAAATTATTTAGGTATTTTATAAAGATATTATTTATATAGTATTAGTAAGTAGCTAGTTTATTATAAAGTCTAAAAAGTAATATCTTATACTTATAGGTTTATAATAAGTATAAAAGGTTATTAGGTTCTTAGAGTTAAAGTATACTTTAATTTTATAGAACACTTATTAAATATCTAGCTTAGTAAAGATCTTTACTTTACTAATTTAGTTTAAGGTCTTATTAATAAGTAATAAAAAGTATTAGTCTTTTTTAGTAATCTAATTTAGCTTCTAGAAATTAATATAGAATTATAGGCTTTTATTAGCTTTATATATAAATAATATAAAAGAGGCCTAAGAAGTATTCCTAAAGGATATAAAACCTTTCTAGAGATTCTTTAGTAGGTATTCTTAGGTAGCCTATAGTTCTACTAGTAACTACTTATATAAGAGGTAGTAAGTAAGCTTATTTTTTTTACCTTCTTTAACTTTAACTTTATAGTTATAAGAATAGTAAAAAAGAAGTTAGTTACTAGTAGTTTTACTAAATATATCTTAGTAAGCTACTAGCTTAAAAAGTAATTTTATATTAACTAAGTCTTTTATAACTTACTTATCTTAGTCTAATAAGTCTTATTTATCTTTTTTAGCTTTTTTTTTATATTAATTATCTTATTTAGTTTATAAAGAGAAACTAAGCCTAATTTAATATTCTTTCTTTAAAGGTTTATATTAAAGATAATAGTATTAATAAAAGTAAACTAGTTATATTTCTAAAGTATAGCTAGTTATATTAAGTATTTCTTTTTCTTTTTATAAAGTCTTAGCTACTAAGAGTCTTAGTCTTAGAGCACCTATTTTATCTTATAAAGGCTTTTAGTTATATTTTACTTATAGAAGTAGTCAAAGATTAACCTAGGCTACTAAGGTAATTACCTAGCTTTTATCTTCTACTAGTATTATTAGTTATTAACTTTAAAGATAGCTTATTATCTTTTAGTGTTAATTTAGTACTAAATATTAATTTTATTAAAGGCGTAAAGGTCTTCTATATCTTATATAATAGTAGGTAGTAATAATACTTAAAAAGTATTAGGAGGCTAAAGAAAATATTAGTTTTTTATATTAAGCTTTACTTTATAGTAAGTAAACTACTAATATCCTAAGATTATATTATAGTAGCCTATATTAAGCTATAAAAGGGGGTTTATATTAAGTAATATTAGTTAATATATATATTAACTATTTATACTACTTAAATATTATCTAATTATTTACTATTAAATCCTATAATAAAGATAAGCTTAAGTAGTAAGCTAAAAGAGGTATTATAGAATTTTTTAAGTAAGGTAATTACTTAAGGGTATATAAAGAAGTAACCTTTTACTCCTATATTAAAAAAGGTATATAGTTAAATTCTATATTTATTAAAGGCTATTATAAGTTTAGTCTTAAAGGGTCTTTTCTTTATAAGGTCTTATAGGTTTATTAATATAATAAATAGTCTATAGTCTTTTTATATACTATACCTTAGTAAAGAGTTATATTTTACTAAGGTGTTTAGTTTTTTACTAGTTAGTTAAGATTCTCTTTAATAGTCTCTTTAATATAAACCTTATTTACTATAGCCTTTTAGTAGTAAAAGTAGTTATAGATAGTATAGTTAGTACTACTATAACTAAAATAAGTATTAAATTCTACTAGGTGTTAGTAAAAGGCTATAAGTATTTAGTTATAGTTAAGCTAGTAAGTAGTAGTACTAGTTTTTAAAGTATTAGTAGTAGTAGGCATAGGGGTATTATATTAGCTAGGTCTTACTTCTTTAATATAAGTAGTAGTAGTATAAAATAATAAAAGTTCTATAGTATAGGTAGCTTTTACTATATACCTAGTATACTACTAGTAATCTATACTAGTATTAATATACTACTAAATAATAGTATTCTAGAAAGTAACTAAAAGCTTATTATAGAAGTGCTTTTTTTACTAACTAGCTAGTAGCTTAGTAACCCTAGTATATTCTATAAATTTAGTACACTTACCTTATATATCCTTAAAGATAACTATAAGGTTATTAAGCTTTTACTTAGTATTATTAATAACTATAAGGCTAATATAAATAGCTTATAGCTTTACTAAGATATCTTCTATAGTAGTAACTATTAGGTTAACTTTACTAATTAAAAGGTAAATAAGGTTAATAGTATATTTTTTAACTTAGCTATAAGTATATTTAAAATAGTAGTTATTACTTTAGTAAGTATAATTCTTAAGTTAAGTAGTAATTTAGAAAACCTAGTATTTAAACTTTAGGTTCTTATTATCTTTTTTATCCTTAATCTTAGTAAAAATAAAACTTTAAAAAGTTTAGTGTTTTTATACTAATAAGTATTATTACTAACTATTAAAAAAATAAAAAAGTTATATTATTAAGTAGTACGTTTAGGGGGTAATTTATATAGTTAAAAGTAGCTTATTTCTTTTATCTATAGTGCTATAATCTATATTCCTTAAATATTACCTTGCTTAGTAAATTCTACTGTAAGTATTTATATTTAGGAGCAAAGGTTAGATTAATAATTAACGTTGTTCTAGAAAGCAGTGTTAGTTAGTTATTAAGTAGTACGTTTAAGGGGTAATTTATATAGTTAAAAGTAGCTTATTTCTTTTATCTATAGTACTATAATCTATATTCCTTAAATATTACCTTGCTTAGTAAATTCTACTATAAGTATCTATATTTAAGAGTAAAGGTTAGATTAATAAGCAACGTTGTTCTAGAAAGCAGTATTAGTTAGTAATATCCTATATAATATACCCCCTTAGGCATTAGCATAGGTCACTGTACACCTAGATATAAAAAAAAAATAGTTCCTCTAGTGTAAAAGGGCTAGTTATTATATAATTATAGGCTACTAGCATTAGGTATTCTTATTAGTAAGGCTACTTACTATAAAGCTAGCCTATATACTAGTAGATATTTACCTTAAGGCTAAATTTATAGTTACTTTTTTCTTTTTTTCTTTAATAACTATAATAATAATTATAAGTTATATTATTATTTTTTATTATAATTAATTACTAATTTATTATCTTTTTATATTACTATAATACTTTACTTAATTACTAATACTTTTTTTTTTTTAATATCTTATAAAACTATTACCTTTAGTAAGGCTTATATATACACCCTTATAGCTACTATAGGCCTTAAGGCTATAGTAGTTTTACTACTATATAACTACTATAGTTACTATAAGTGTACTATATCTCTTCTTAAGGAGAAGAAGAAGACCTTTAGTAGGTCTATAAGAAAATAAAAACTCTCTATAGATAGGTCTTATAAGTATTATTTTATTACTAGTTAATTAATTTTAGTGCTAAAGAATAAGTATAGCTCCTTAAAAATAATAATAAGTAGTCTTTCTAAAGACTAGCCTTCTTAACTTTAGTTAAAAAAAGCTAAGTAACTTAGGCCTAGATTTACTTTTAACTAGTATATTACTACTTATTATTACCTAGTTATTTCTTAATTACTAACTTATTTTTTAAATAATAAAGTAGTAGTAAAGTAGTTATCTTTTTACTTTTATACTAATAATAAAGAAAGCTTATTACTATCTCCTAAGGTTAAAAAAGATTTAGGTAGTAATAATAATACCTTTATAAAGGCACTAAAGTACTAAGAGAGTATAGTAAAAAGACCTACTATTATTAGCCTTTATAAGTATTACTTAAGGAGTATACTTATAGGTTAATCTAATAGTAAGTATCTCTTAGGTCTTAGCCTTAAATATTACTAATATATTATATATTAGTATATATATATACTATTTACCTCTAAGGTTATTAGCCTAGCTAATACCCTTTTATATACTTTAAGTAGTAAAAAGGCCTTATATAAGGTAAGTTACTTCTTATTTATATAATAGTTACTTTTACTTATATATCTTTATTTTAAGTAATTATAGCTATATAGTTATATATATAGGCAGTTTTATCTTAAACCTTAAAGAAAAAGAAGACTACTTTACTTATAACTATCTCCTTTAATAAGGACAAAGAGGAAGACAAGGATAAAGAGGAGGAGGAGAAGTAAAAAGAGGTAAAGAAAGAGAAGTATAGTAAAGTAAGTAGCCTTAAGGATCTCTTTATAGAGGCTATTACCCCTAAGTATTCCTCTAGCTTCCTTATTAGTCTTTATATATATTATAGTGTTACTCTTAGTGCTACTTATATATAGGCTAACCTTAATAGCTTTATTAGTAAGCTTCCTCTTATATAGAGAACTTACTTTATGTTTTATTATCTCTTAAATAACTATATAGATGCCTTCCTCTATTAATAATAGGCTTCTTAGCCCTTAGGCTATTTTTACCTTTTTTTGCTTTAGCTTAGGCCTTTTAGCCTTAGGCTATTATTTAATTTTAAAGAAGTTTTTACTTTTACTTTTCCTATTATTTATTAATTAGGTCTTTGTTTTTTTTTATCTTACTATATATTATATATCTTATAAGTTAAAGAGTACTCTAAAGTACTTAAATTTAGCTTATAGAAGATTCTTAGTAAGTTTATTTACTAGTATCTTATTTATTAGTAAATATATAATATTAACTTTACTTTCTATATAGACTTCCTATAGCTATATATTCTAGATATTAATATAGTAAAGTTATATTATAATTCTCTCTTTTTCCCTTATAACTAAGTAAATTATCTACTAGTTATTATATTATACTACTTATATATTATCTTTTAATTTAAGGTAGATATTATAAAAGAGGTATTTTAGGGTAATAAGCTCTTTAGTTATATAGTTAAAAGCAAGAAGCTTAGCTTTAGTTATTAATATTATAACTATTACTTAGTAAGTTACCTTTTAATAAATTAGGCTACTAAAGAGATATATAATATACCCTTATAATAACTAGTAAGTAATTATATTATTAGTAAAAAAAGTATTACTTATATAAAGAAGTTATATACCCTCTAAGATACTAAAGTATATTAATAAATATAAGGTATAAAAGAGGTATTAAATATACTACTTTACTATTTAAATATAGTATACACTTAGGTTTATTAAGTACTTAAAGAGAAGTAAGTAGGTAAATACTATATCTAGCTAGATTATTATAGTAGTATATAGGATTAATCTAACTATCTCTTAAAATAGCTTTACTTTTACTAGTGTTATTATCTCTTTATTTTAAAGAAAGTCTATTATTAGTAGTAGTATTATAAGAGAAATCTTATTTATATATTTAAACTTTACTACTATATTATAAATATATTAGTTATAGTAGAGATATATCTTTTAATTAGGTCTATAAATATAATTTAAATACCTAAATACTACTTTACTTCTCTAAGGTCCTTTATTTTATATACCTCTTTTAGCCTTATAATAATGACTTTTTTTACCTTTTTACTTTCTTTTAGGTATATAATAAGAATATTATTAATATAAAAGAGTATATATATAGTATACTCCTTAGAAATAAAGAGACAAGGGTCTTCCTTTAATAACAGTAGCCCTAGGTTTTTTAGTATCTTTATAAACTCCTTAAACTAAAAAAGAGGTATATTATATAATCTATATAAGGCCTATATAATAGATACTGCTTTTCTTTTTTACTAATAACCTAGTAGTAGCTTATAGTATACTAGTTTTCCTAATAGGTCTCTTTTAGTATTAAGAAATATATTAACTAACGTATATATATAGTAAGTAGCTTATTATAGTAAGTAGCCTACTTCCTCTTACTTTCTACCTCTTTGACCTTTACACTAATATTCCTCTATATATAAATATATAATCCTCTTTAATTAAAAGCTATATTATCCTTGTAATCTAAGCTATCTAAAAAGACCTAAAAATGTCTATATAAAAGGTAGCTACTATCTTTAAGGTCCCTTAAAGTTTACTTTGTTACTAACGCACTAGACACGTTATATAAGACAAGACACGTCTAAAATTAATAAAGATAACAAAAGTAAAAAAGGATATAATTCTTAAAAGGTTATTAACTTAATTAATTAAAGGTTTCCTTTATAATAAGAAGATATATAAGATATAGCTAACTAACTCTTAAATAAACATAATATAACGTATATTAGACTTTAATAAGTAAAGCACTTTATATAATAATAACTATAATTAAAAATATAATTTTAATATTAGATTAACTATTAGAGGGCCTTAGCTAAAGATCCTATAATTATATAAGGCTAGTTTATACTTATATAAAATATAATTATAAAGTATAAGATATAGGAGTATAATATCTATAATTTTAATAAGACTAGGTTCTTAATAAGAATACTATTATATATAAAAGTTATTATAACTTCTAACTAATATAAAAGGCCTTATATAAAGTAGCCTAGTAATTAAAAATAGGTTTCTATTATTTAAGGTGTATATATAGATAGTTAAGTAATACCTTTATATATTATTATAAAAGGTAAATATTACCTCTTCTCCTAGTACTAAAATAACTAATTTTTAGCTAAATAGTGTATTTACTTAAGTAAAAATAGATAAATAATAAATAAAATTAGCCTAGATTAGTTAATTTATTTTAACTAGTGTATAAAGTCTTATATAAAGGGTACTTATTAACTCCTAATCCTTAATAGCTATAATAGCTATAAATTAACTAAATTTAATAATTTCTATAAAGAATAAAAGATTATTACTTTATATATACCTTTTTATTTATTATATAAGCTTTAACCTCTTAATATAGGTTATTTTAGTCTATTAAAGCACTTATATAGTAAAAAAATTAAAAAAGTAATATAGATATAGATTTTATATATTATAAAAGATAACTTTTTTTTACCTTTAAAGTAGTATTCTTTACTTCTATAGGGGAAAAAAATATATAAGCTAGCTTTAGACAGGCTAGTCTTATACTTTTTAACCTTAAAATTATTATTTCTTGCCTAGATTTTAAGCTAAAGACACTAACACCCCCTAGCTTACCTTTAGGCAGTAATAGCTCTTAAGACCTAAAGACACTAACTATAGTAATTAAGAGTATATAAAGCTCTAGTTCTCTTAAAAAAAGGATCTAGTAATATTAAGGTAGCTCTTTAATAGTAATATATAAGCTTATTAACTTCTAAGCTAAAGGTATTAGTAAGTTAGTATATAGGCTTACTTTTATTAAGGCTAAGAATATTAGACTTTATATAAGGTAAAATATACTAAGTAAGCACTAGAGGGCTAAAAAGACCTAACTATATCTTAGAGGGTTACTTAATATAGCTAAAGCAGAGGCACTACAAGGAGAAAAAGAAGGTGTTAAAGCTAAAGGTAAAAAAATATTCTAAAAGGAGGCTTATATAAAAGGTAAAAAACTAGGTGTATAATAATATAGTAATTATAGAAAGACTAGTTATAACGTATAAACCTATAAAGTAGTTTAGGATAGTAATAAAGAAGATAGTAATAAGTAGTTTTAATTAATTTTATATATTATAGCTTAATTAACTTATAGAAAAGGTAAAAAGGTAGAAGGAAGTAGGCTACTTACTATAATAGGCTACTTACTATATATATATATTATATTAAGTTACTTAACCTTAAGGTTAAATTATATAGTAATAGCTATTACTATATAAAAGGTTTATACTATAAAGGTTACTATATAAGTCTAAAAAAAGAGGTCTTTTCTTTATATATCTCTCTTTATAATAACTTATACTTTACTATAGTTAAGATATTCTTCTAGATTTTACTTATATATCTACACTTACTTTAATAAAAAAAAGCCTTATTCTTAGTAGTAAATCTTACTTATTAATTACCTTAAACACTTTAAGACACCTTAGTTCTATAATTTTATAGTTTATTACTTATTATAGTAGTTAATAAAGGTCTAGAGGTATCTTAATTAGCTTCTTTAGTGTCTATAGTAGTCTTATAAAATTATTATAATAATATTACTTCTTATTTAATATTTATAGTATATAATAAGTTATTAGCTTATATATTACTATATTTACTATAGTATATAGTATATAGTACCTATTACTTACTTTAGCTTTTACTTTTTATTAATTATTTAAGAAGGTTATAAAAAAGCTTTTAAGGCTTAGTCTTTTCCTTTAACTAAGGGATAAGAAGAATACCCCCTTAGAGGCTACTAGTAGGCACCTTACTCCTAGTCTATACTTTAGTATACTATAGTTAACTATACCTATATATACTAAAGAGTACCTTTATTATTAGCTTATTTTTATTTCTTAGCCTTACTCCTCTTAGCTTAGACTATTAGGTTAATTATATAGCTATATATTAATCTATATATCTTTTACTATTTTAAAACGCTAGTTATTATCTAGTAGTATAAAGGTTAAAAGACCTTTTTTATATAAGGTTATAATCTCTTTTATACTATAGTGCTTAGCCTTATTATATAATCCTACTACTTAACTATTATTAAGTATTATACCTAGTTAACTAATTTTAAAGGA
>NW_026850917.1:0-13167 GCF_030913465.1 Colletotrichum navitas
ATACTACTTTACCTTTAACTAAATTAACACTACTAAAGAACATTAAGTAGCTAAGTGTTTTACCTAGCTACTTTACTTACTTAATAGAATCTATATAAATAATTACTTTTCTTTTACCTCTTCTTACTATAACTACTCTACCTATATAATAATAACCTTATAAACCTTAACCTTAACTATGTCCTCTTTACCCTTATAGTAACCTTTAACATTAAGAATAAAGTACTAGATATTCTTCTATGTTATTAGGACTAGAATATAACTACCTACTATAGGTTAAACCTTATACTATAGAAGAATATAGCCTTGTTGCCTAGTGTAAGTGTTACTATTAAGTAGACTATCTATACCTTAAACTTATATACTACTGCCCTAATCTCTTATAGCTTTAGCTAGAACGTTATACTCTCTCTAGTACTATATAGCACTTATTAATAATAACCTAGTTAAGTACTTACTTTACCTATAGCTATAAGATAAAGTTATAGAACCCTTACTAACTATAGACTTAGGTATAGTAAATATAATAGTAGCTACCTATAGTACCTTCTAGCTTAACTATACTACTAAGCTAATACTAGCCTTAGTGTAGTGTATATATAGATCTATCTATAGTAATATAAGTAGTATTACTATAATTATTACCTCCTCTAGTAAGTAGAACACTAGTAGTATAAATAATACACTTTGCTACTGCCTATGCCTATAATCTATACTACTAGGCTCTACCTATTAGTAATTACCTAGATAGCCTACGCCTAGTTCCCCTAGAATATTACCTCTAGTTAGCCTATTATCTACTAAAGCTACCCCTCTAGATAGACCTACTATAGATATACCTACTACTAAAGCTAGGCCTTTATCTAGACCTATTATATAGCTTTACCTTTACTTAGCCTTAACTTTAACTTACCTTACCTTATAGTCTTTTACCTTAAAGTTAAAGAACTAGTACTACTACTAGCTAACCTAGTAAAACTACTACTGCTTAGCTATAAACCTACTATTAAACTATATAAGTAACTATAAGTAAATAAGCCTAGCTATTCTTGTACTATACTTAGCCTATAGATCCTATACGCTATTATTAATATTATTTACCTTTTATCCTTATCTAGACTACCTTTGCCTACGCTAGGCTATCTAAACGCTTTATTTAAGTACTAGTTAGTAATAGTAATAGTAATATACTACTATATATTAATATTAAGCTTACTTCTTAGTAGCTAGCTGCTGCACTACTAGATAATCTACTATAACTAGTCTATTATCTACACCTAGTCCTCCTTCTATATCTATACTACTACTACCTCCTCTTTATTATTATTATTGTTATCTAGGCTAAGGCTACCTAGCTAGTCTATCTCCTTGTCCTACTGTCTTCTCTCTTTCTATAGAACTTTATTAGCCTAGAGGTATACGCTATAGCCCCTAGTCTCCTATACTGTCCTCTATACCTCCTACTAAATAGTAGTACTAGCTAGAGATACTACACTAGTAGTTTACTTACCTTTTACAGAGATACTAATAGATTACTTAGCCTAGCTTATCCTATAGAAGCCCTTATAGTACACTATTATAAAGTATATAGAACTATTGTACATAAGTATATTCTAAACCCTCTACTAACTATATTAGTGTACTAGATCCTACTAGCTCTATTGCCTACCTAGGTTAGCTACTAAGTATATACATAAGTAGCTATAGACGCTTATAGAACTACTTAAAAGTGTGCTTATATACTTACTATACTACTAGCAGAAGACCTTTTGCTTAGCCTCTTCTGCCCTACTACTGTTAACGCCCTACTACTGTACTAGTCTAGTAACACTCTAATCTAGCTAAACACTTATCCTCCCCTTCTATATCTATGTATTATAGTTGTCCTATAGGAATAAGTAGCCTAGCTATTACTTACTATAGTTATCCTTAATAGACACCTATAGAATTACTAGTAGTACCTTTTATAGCTTCTCTCCTTTACCTAGCCTTTACCTATTATTATTAGCTTAGTAAGTAGCTTTTAGCCTTTACACTAGCCTATATATTATATTAATAGCTAGCCTATACTAAAGTATACCCTCTAGAAAATATTAGTCTTAGATCTAGTCTACTAACCTAGGGATTAGTGTACTATACTAGATTATTAACCCTATTATGTATATCTTTAAGATCTAATTTATTAGCGTTAGCTTAGCATTAGGTGTACTTAATATCTAGGTTATAAACCTTTGTACTTTTTTACTATATACTAGAATATACTATAGACCTTGTCCTTAGCTGCCTTTTTACTTATCTCTTTTACTCTCTCTACTATAGTGTCCTTCCTTTTAATATAGACTAGTATATAATAAGTATCTAGCTTACTTTAATAATAGCTAAGTAAACAGTTATATAGTTATTAACCTTTACTAGCTACTATCTTTACTAATACTTATTACTATAAGTATACTAATTAAGATATTCTAGTAGTTACCCTACTAGATTAGGTAGTTAAGAATACTAATAAGTATCTTAAGTGTAGCCTACTCTACCTTTATTAGTGTATTATCTAGTTCCTAACGTTAAGTGCCTCCTCCTTCTATATAACAGCTTTAAAGTAGTCCTATAGTTTACTTTGCCTTACTATTAGCTAATATAGAGCTACTTATCTTAGCTATCTCCTGTGTATAGTTCTATATATAGAGTAGCTTCTACTAGACACCTTTATACTACTCCTATGTCTAATTTTCTAACTAGTTATTAAACAGCCTAGCTAGCTTAATATATACCTCTTCTACTAACCTTAAATAATACTATATTTCTACCTAGTAGAAGGTTAAGATAGTGTACGCCTAGTGTAAGACCTCTCTATTACTGTCTATATAGCCTAGAGACTCTTCCTCCTCTATAATTAGCTTAGTTATTTCCTAGAGCTTACTTATAGACCTCTCTTCTAAGTGCTTACCTATTAAATATATTTTACTATAAGTTTATATCTAGCTTATTATTTATATTATAGATAATATTGTCTTCCTAAGCCTTAGCCTATTTAGCCTATTTTTAGTAAATCTATATAATAATGTTATATACTAAAGCCTTTATTAGCCTATTATAGATGCCTTATCTCCTCTCTCTCTAGCTTACCTAGAACTAGTAGTAGCTAGCCTACGTTAAAAGAAGCGCTAGTATAAAACCCTATTAACCTATACTACCTTCCTAGGCTTAGCTACTTCCTCTTTATTTACCTCCTTCTTCTAGTTATTTACCTAACTATACTATTTATAATAGTGTCTCTATATTACCTTAAGACGTTAGTAGATATAGCTACACGTTATACACTTAAGCCTATTATACTATAGGAGGGCAAAATACTTAATTAGACTTAATATTAGCTTTAGTAGCTAGAGTAATACTAAGCTACCTTAGCTTTAATAATGCTAAGGTATACCTATATAGCCTTTATAATCTTCTTACGCTTAGTAGCTAAGAGAGATTTATGCCTTGTATAGAGATATATTATTACCTTATTAGTAACTATAGTAAACTAATATTCTTATATATAGTAATAGAGAAGATAAGGTTATAAATAAATAGGTCTATAGTTATTAAGCTGTCTACTTTAAGTAACCTTTTATAATAGAATCTTAATATAAATATCTAGGGTTACTATAGCTATAAGTAGGTTTCTAGATTATATAAGCTATCCTTTTCTAATATAATAACCTTAGAGTAGTCTATACGCCTTTCTTTAAGACTATATTAAAATATATTCTAGAATTTTAGTAATAAAAAGTATAAAGATAGAGGTTATTACTTACTCTAATAATAAGTTACTTACTCTTCTTAATCTACGCTTTCTATATATATTAGTTTTATATAGTTTTTCTACTAGTATACTCTACTAACTATACTCTAATAAAAACAACTAACTATACCCTAGTCTTTATTATCTCTACTTTTATCTAGGTTAGTTCTTATTAACTATACTATAGTCATTTTAGTAGATAAAGGTACTTACTCTTTTAATCTACGCTTTCTATATATATTAGTTTTAATAGTTTTTCTACTAGTATACTCTACTAACTATACTCTAATAGAAAACAACTAACTATACCCTAGTCTTTATTATCTTTACTTTTATCTAGGTATAGTTCTTATTTAACTATACTATAGTTACTATATTTAGTAGATAAAGGTTACTTATCTTTAATTAGCTTTTATATATTTTTTTATATTTTTTCTAGTATACTTACTAACTATACTTAATACCTACTATATAGTCTTTATTATCTTTATTTTATCTAAGTATAGTTCTTATTAACTATACTATAGTTCTATATTTAGTATTTTAATAAGCTATACTATAGCTTATTATATTAAGGGTTAAGGAAGGTTAAGGTTCTTATTAACTATATAATAGAAGTACCTAAGGCCTCTAAGTAGGTATAAGTAGATTAGTGTCTTAGTAAACTTATAGCTAAGGACAAAGGTAGATTCCTTGTTAACGTAAGTAATAAGGTTTTTACCCTTAGACTTAGCTATAAGAGCATTATAGTTAATAGGGGCAGCAGTATTACTCTCTAGGTCCTTAGCATAGGTAATAAGGCAGTAAATAGATTAGCCTCTTTAATAAAGGTAATAGTAGTAGCCTTGTCTATATTAACGTCCTAGAAGGATAAAGTTATAATAATTAAAGGCTACTAACTAACCTTTATAGAAGGTAGTGTTTATATTACCCTTGTTATCTTTATTACTATTAGGCCCTATAATACTAAGGCTACTTAGTTATATAACCTAGTAGTAGTATTATTATTAGTAGCTAGTGCACCTTGTCCCTTAGGGTCTAATGTCTATAGGGTACTAAGGAGGCCTTTATAATTATAGAGATATACGCCTAGAGGTTTTACCTCTTGCGTATAGCGCCTATTATAAGGGTTTATCCTAGGAGCAAGGAACTATAGGAGAGTATATTACTATAAAGCTTACCCTAGTACTAGAGCTCCTTAATAATAAAGCTAAAAGGCTTTATATTTAAGGCTAAGTATAAGTTAGTGCTATTAGGAGCCTTAGGTAGGTCTATATTATTTACTTAGTTAATATTAGCTATATAACTTAAGGTATAATAATCTAGGTAAACTTATCCTTCTACTAGTAATAGGCGCTAGTAGTATAGTAAAGGCTAGGATATAAGATCTATAAGGGGATCTTATACTTACACTAGACCTTCTCTAGGAAATAGATATAATTAGGTAATAGGTTACTGTCTTTAGCCTTAAGGTTATATATATAGGGATAAAAAATACTAAAGTAGCTATAATTACTAATATAACACTTCTTAATATATAGGTTATAGGATACACTATAGGCTAAGATAAAATCCTAGTTAGAAGGTTAGCTTTACCTTTACTAATAAGAAGGTTAGCCTAGCCTTTACCTAGCTATACTATCCTATTAATATAATCTATAGAACCTAAAGTACCTATAGAGTAATAGGTAGAGAAATAGGCTAAATAAGATAATATACTAGCTATATATTAGATAAATTAGCCTAGAATTATATTACTGTGCTAGGCAAAAGGTCTTTATAATATAATAGGTTATAATATTATAGTATTAAATAGTCTAGTAGTATAAGGGGTAGTAAAGAGGTAGTACTAAAGGCCTAGATATAGATAGCCTATTCTAGTTAAAAGGTTAGCCTTACCTTTGCCTACCTAGGAGGTTAGCCTTACTTTTACCTAGCTATACTATCTATTAATATAATCTATAGAATATAAAGTACCTATAGAGTAATAGGTAGAGAAAAAGGCTAGATAAGATAATATACTAGCTATATATTAGATAAATAGACCTAGCCTTTACCTAGAGGGCCTAGCCTTTGCCTAGCTATACTATCCTATTAATATAACCTATATAAATATAAAGGACCTATAGAGTAATAGGTAAGAAAAAGGCTATATAAGATAATATACTAGCTATATATTAGATAAATAGGCTTAGCCTTTACCTAGAGCGTTTTACCTTAATAGAGGGCGCCTACTGCTCTAGCTATAGGATAAGATAATAATTAAGTGTATATTAAAGGAGAGACTAATCTTCTTCTAGAGCTTCTATAGGTATATTAATCTAACCTTATGTCTAAGAACTCTAGAAGCCTCCTTCTAGATAAATTCTAGGATAGTAGTAACTACGCTATAGAAATTAGTCCTCTAATATTACCTTTACTATTAATAAAAAGCTTCTAAGTTTTTATACTTTTTGTCTACCCTATATAAAGGGTAGATTAAAAATCTTAGAAGATAACTTATTATTTCTTGTCCTAAGCTATAAAAGATAACTAATAATATACTTTACTAAGTCTATAGCCTATATAAATCTAGTGTAATACTATTAATACTTAGTTAATAGGTTTTTAAGCCTATAGTAGACGTTAGTGTTTTGTCTTTTAGTAATTATAGTGCTTAAGTATAAGTATATCTATAGTTTAGATCCTATAGTTAGTTCTAAAGAGCTATAGTTACTAATTAGGAGTTCTATAAAAGGTATACCTCTAATAGAAAGCTACTTATTCTCTCTAATAGTATACTTCTATATATATTCTCTTGTAGTAGAACTATATTCCTAGATGCTAAGGCAGCTATATTTATATAAATATAGTTATTACTTATAGTACTTCCCCTAGTTAGTAGTAGTAATATAGACAGTAAATTAGTCTAAGTTAAATTTAATATTACTACTCTTACTACTATAAACTTAATAGTACTCTTCTAGTAGTAACTAAATAGCTATCTACTCTTTACTAGCTTAATAAAGAGCTCTTTATTAGTCTTACCTTAGTAAAGGATTAGCGTATAATAAGGTGCTTAAGGGTATATCTATAAGACTTAATTAATTAAGGTAATAGGTATAGTAGGAAGTATAGTTCTTACTTATAAGCCTTCCTTATCCTAAGCTATTTACTTAGAATAGGTGCTTTTTATTAAGTGTTATCTTAAGGCTTAGGTGCTATATATATATATAAATTACTAGTAACTAGGGTAGTTAGTGCCTTTAACGCCTAGTAAGTAATATACTCCTTATAATTAGGTAAGCTATTAGTAGACTATAAGTCCCTATAGAGGTTATTCTTAAGGCCCTTGTAGTTATCTAGCTTTTATAAGAATTTAGGTCCTCTAATTAAGGGAAAGTAGTTATTAGGATTATCTATACTACTGCCTAAGGAATAAGAATTAGTAATCTATTTCTAGAAATTTTAGAAAAAAGAAGAAATAAATGTACTACTTACTATATATTATTAGACGTTTAGATAGTAAGGTTATATAGTACTACTTCCTTTTATAAGTATTAAGCTATTAAGTATATAAGTAACTAAGATAAGGTAAATAAGGTAAGTACTTATAATAGATAGGCTATATATATATACACTGTAAACTATATAGGATTTTACTTAATAGTAAGACTAAATAAAGATATTATAGTAGCTCTTGCTCCTAGAGACTAAGTAGTAGTTCTACTATAAGTTATTAAAGAAATTAAAGAAAGGTTAACTAAGGACTACTGTCTAAAAAGACTAGAGAGTAAGTAAGTAAGTAGTACACTATTATAGCTATATATTAGTAATATTATTATATAGAAGGAGATTATATAGCTTACTATAAGGTCTAATACCTTTAGCCTTTTTTATAGAGGTAAAAGAGTAGGCTATAAATAGAAAAAGATAAAGGAAGGCCTTACTAAAGATAAGTTACTTAGAGTAAAAGGTTAGTAAAAGAGAATAAACTAAAATAGACTATTAAGAGGAAAGAAGCTAGTGTTTAACCTACCTTAGTTAACTAATAGAACCCCTAGAGGCACACTAAAGGGGGAAGTATTATTCTATAGTAGTATTAATATATAATTTATATAACTACTAAGGTTAAGTTATAGTGTAGAGAAGAAATATATTACTAGAAAAAAGAGCATAAGGTTAGCCTTACTTGCCTTTGCCTAGTAAGAAGGTTAGCCTTACTTTTGCCTATATATTACTAAGGACACCTATAAAAGGCCCTCCTTTGTTAACCTTTAAGGCTAGATTTCCTTAATCTTAATAGGTAATTAGTATTAATAAGGCTTTAGCGTTTAGGTTAATAGCTAGTTCTCCCTTTGTTATAGTACTACTAGAGGATAGATTTTACCTCTCTATTACCTAAATAAAAGGCGCCTACTGCTCTAGCTATAAGATAAGATAAGAAAAAGATTATATTAAGAGAAGACTAAAGATAAATAAAAGAAGAGAGTATAGGCTTAGTAAGGCCTACTATATAATAGATTAATATTTACTTTATAAGATACTTACTCTTATAGCTTACTTAGTGTAGAAGATAAAGTTATTCTTGTCCTTATCTTAATATAGCTTAAAAGAGGTACTACTAAAGCCTAGATAGAGATAGCCTGCCCTAGTTAGAAGGTTAGCCTTACCTTTGCCTACCTAGGAGGTTAGCCTTGCTTTTGCCTAGTTAGTAGGTTAGCCTTGCTTCTGCCTAGCTATACTGTCCTATTAATATAATCTATAGGAATATAAAAAACCCCTAGAGAATAGTATTAATAAAGAGGATAAATAGATAATATACTAGCTATATATAGATAAATAGACCTAAAATTATATTACTATTACTAGGCAAAAGATCTTCTATAATATAATAGGCTATAATATTATAGTATTAAATAGTTAGGTAGTATAAGGGGTAAGTAAAAGTTACTTAGCTATAAATAATTAGGGAGGTAAATAAGATAATATACTAGCTATATATTAGATAAATAGACCTAGCTATTACCTAGAGAACAGCCTAGCCTTTACCTAGCTATACTGTCCTATTTATATAACCTATAGGAATATAAAGTACCTATAAAGTAATAGGTAAAGAAAAAGGCTATTTAAGATAATATACTAGCTATATATTAGATAAATAGACTTAGCCTTTACCTAGAGGTGCCTACCTATTAACCTGTCTATTTATCTACTTATCTATTTAGCCTTATCTATATATCTCTTTAGTACAGAGGTAACTAAGGCACTAGCTACTAACTAGCTTACTAGTAAGCCTATCTATATAATCTAATGTACTTATAGAAATATTCTGCCTATTTACTTATCTATCTTATATAACTTCTACTAGCCTACTATAAACTAGCCTAGCCTTTACCTAGCTATACTGTCCTATTAATATAATCTATAGAATAAGAAATATCTATAGAGTAATAGGTAGAGGAGAGGCTAGATAGGATAATATACTAGCTATATATTAGATAAATAGACTTAGCCTTTGCCTAGAGGTTAGCCTAGTCTTTGCCTAGCTATACTATCCTATTAATATAACCTATAGGAATATAAAGTACCTATAGAGTATTAGGTTAAGAAAGGGCTATATAAATAATATACTAGCTATATATTAGATAAATAGACTTGCCCTTTGCCTAAGTGTTTTACTTAGATAGAGGGCGCCTACTGCTCTAGCTATAGATAAGATAAGAATTAAGATTATAATAAAGGAGGACTAAAGATAGGATTAAAGAAGGGATTATAGGCTTTATAAGGCCTACTATATAAATAAATTAACCTTTACTTTATAAGATGCCTACTTATATAGCCTACTTAGTATAAAGATAAAGTTATTTTTGTCTTTATCTTAATAGTACTATTAAAAGAGGTACTACTAAAGGCCTAGATAAAGAGGGTATTATAGTTAAAAGGTTAGCTTTACCTTTACCTAGGAGGGCAGCCTTACTTTGCCTACGCACTACCTAGGTCCTATATAAAAGGTGCCCCTTCTATTAACCTTTAAGGCTAGATTTCCTTAATCTTAATAGCATAGTTAATATTAACAAGGCCTTAGGGTTTAAGTTAACTACCTATTACCTTATTCTCCCTTAGTTATAGTACTACTAAAGGGTAAATTTAGCCTCTCTTTTACCTAGATAAAGGGTACCTACTACTTAGCTATAGGATAGTATAAAGATAGGATTATATTAAAGAAAACTAAAAATAAGATTAAAGAAGAGACTAAAGATAAATAAAGAAGAGATTATAGGCTTATAAGCCTATATATAATAATCTTATTTACTTTATAATATACTTACTCTTATAGCTAACTTTACTATTAATACTTAGTTAATAGGTTTTTAAGTCTATAGTAGATATTAGTGTTTTATCTTTTAGTAGTTATAGTGCTTAAGTATAGGCTATTTATCTATTTTCCCTAGTTATAGTACTACTAGAGGATAAATCTAGCCTCTCTTTTACCTTAATAGAGGGCACCTACTTCTCTAGCTAGAAATATAATAAGAAATAGGATTATATTAAAGAAGTAAAAAAGATAGATTAAAGAAGAGATTATAGGCTTTATAAGGCCTACTATAGAAGTAAATCCTTATCTACTTTATAATATACTTACTCTTATAGCCTACTTTACTATTAATACTTAGTTAATAGGTTTTTAAGTCTATAGTAGATATTAGTGTTTTATCTTTTAGTAGTTATAGTGCTTAAGCATAGGGTATTTATCTATTCTCCCCTAGTTATAGTGCTACTAGAGGATAAATCTAGCCTCTCTTTTACCTTAATAAAGGGCACCTACTTCTCTAGCTAGAAGATATAATAAGAAATAGGATTATATTAAAGAAGAACAAAAGATAAGATTAAAAAAGAGATTATAGGCTTAGTAAGGCCTACTATATTAATAAGTCCTTATCTACTTTATAATATACTTACTCTTGTAGCCTACTTAGTATAGAAGATAAAGTTATTTTTTCCTTATCTTAATATAGCTTAAAGGAGGTACTACTAAAGGCCTAGATAAAGAGGGTATTATAGTTAAAAGGTTAGCCTTGCCTTTGCCTAGGAGGTTAGCCTTACTTTTGCCTATGCGCTACCTAGGACCCCTATAAAAGGCCCCTTCTATTAACCTTTAAGGCTAGATTTCCTTAATCTTAATAGTATAGTTAATATTAAAAGGCCTTAGGGTTTAAGTTAACTGCCTATTGCCTTATTCCCCTTAGTTATAGCGCTACTAAGGATAAATTTAGCCTCTCTTTTACCTATATAAAGGGTGCCTACTACTTAGCTATAGGATAAGATAAAAATAGATTATATTAAGGAGAAATAAAGGTAGATTAAAGAAGAGTAAAGATAAATAAAAGAAGAGACTATAGGTTTATAAGCCTATATATAAATAAGTCCTTATTTACTTTATAATATACTTACTCTTATAGCCTACTTAGTGTAGAAAGATAAAGTTATTTTTCTTTTCTTTTAATATAGCTTAAAGGAGGTACTACTAGAGGCCTAGGTAATAAGGGTATTATAGTTAAAAGGTTAGCCTTGCCTTTGCCTAGAGGTTAGACTTACTTTTGCCTATACTGCCTAGGGCGCCTATAAAAGTACCCCTTAGTTATTCTGTTTATATAAAAACGCCTTTATTTATTCCTATAAAAACGCCCTTATTCTATTTCTATAAAATATATATATAGTATCTTTACTAATTTCTAAAAATATTATTTTAGAATATAGGTTTTTTTCTAATTCTAAACTAAATTATTTATATTTATATATATATCTATATATAATATATATATATATAGATATATAATATACTAGCTTTCTTTTTCTTTTAGCTATAGGTAGTATAAGAACCCTAGGGGCTCTCCTAGGCAAGTTATATATAAGGCTATAGGCTTCTTACTTCCTAATTAGGAGGTAGAATTAAGTATATTAGGGGTCTATCTAGGTAAGTTAGACTAGCTAGTGTCTAGAGGTTTATTAGATTACTAGGCTAATTAGGTATACATTAGGCTAAAGGCTAGTAGTTATCTTTATTAGCCTATAGGCTATTAACCTAGGTAGTATACATAGGTTAGGCTTAGGTAGTAGCCTATATATACACTAATAACTAATATTATATTACTATATTACTATACTAACTATATAGGCTTAATTAGCACTTAACTAGACTAGCTATCCTAGCTACTAGTGTATAAATAGGGTATACTACTATAAAAGCATTATTAACTATATAGATAACACTTTCCCTTAGTCTTATAACTAAGAGAAAGGCTATTTAGCTTAATAGTAGAGTATACCTCTAACTATATCTTAAACAGTAACTAGTAAAGGTAAAGGTCTAGGTTTAAGTCCTAGAGTAGCCCTACCTTTTTATATATAGGTCTAGGTCCTTTTTTTAGCCTAGTTCTAAATATCTAATCTGTTTTACTATAGGACGCCCTATTGCTAAGTTATAGGCCTCTAAAGCTTACTAGTCTAATTTATTCTATATAGTGTATTAAGAAAATATAATATATAAAAATATAAATATATATATTTATATTTATATTTATATTTTATATTTATATTTATATTTATATTTATATTTTATATTTATATTTATATTTTATATTTATATTTATATTTATATTTATATTTATATTTATATTTTATATTTATATTTTATATTTATATTTTATATTTATATTTTATATATTTTATATTTTATATTTTATATTTATACTATATTTTATATTTTTTCTTTATATACTAGTTCTATATAAAGGTAATAGGTAGATAGTATACTAGTTAAGTAGTATAGCTTATATCTTACTTACCTCCCTATATTCTTACTTTTAGTAGCTATACTACTACTAGTATAGTTATTATATAGCTTAAAGGTAACACCTACTTAGAAGATAAGATAAGTAATAATATTATATAGAAGGAAGACTAGGGAAAAATAAACAGGTGTACTATAGACTTAGCTAGGCCTACTATTAAGTAGCCTCTACTATATAGTACACTAGAAGCCTATATTACCTTCTAAGACTTATAGTCTACTTTTAATATATATATAGATAAATAGCTTAAGAACTTAGAAGGCTTCTACTACTAGTAAGGTAGCTAAGTAGTAAAAAGCCTAGTCTACTAAAGCTAGGCTAGTGCCTTATCTTTTAGGCACTTAGCCTAGGGCCCTTATAAAAGGCCTACTTAGTCTAGAAGTTTTCTAGAAGTTATAGCTATCCTTGTTATTATCTTAATATAAACAAGAAAAGTGCTATAGGCCTACCTTTTTCTTTATTTTCTCTATTTCTTCTTCTTCTTTTACCCTAGATAGTATATACCTTTGCCTTATTTTCTTTACCTAACTACTTACTACTATATAT
>NW_026850918.1:0-13117 GCF_030913465.1 Colletotrichum navitas
AGTTAGTTTATTATAGCTTTATAAAGTAGGCCTAGTAGGTTTCTTTAGTTTTAAAGTTACTTTTTACTTTTACTACTATTATAGTAAAGTTAAGTAGTAGCTTATAAAGATAATTAGTATAGTACTCTATAACTACTTCTTATAGTATTATAAAGAAGGCACTAGTAAAGTACTTATATTAGATCTTAGCTTTAAGGTAATAGTTATAAAAGATAGTAAGCTTTAACTTAAGTAACTTATATACTTTTTTACTATACTTTATTTTATTAAAGTATAGCTTACTAAGGTCTATAAGTTAGTAAAAAGTAAGTAAAATAATAGTAATATTAGGTTAACTACTTAGTTATAATAAAAAAAAGGTAATATTAAGTTAACTACTTAGTTATAGTAAAAAAAAATAAGCTAAGTATTAAAAAAATAAAGTCTAGGTTATTATATAATAAAGCTAAGTTAATAAATAATTAAAGGCTAGTATTCTATATATAGCTAGGTCTTAGGGGATTTTTAATTAATAGTAAGCTTAGGTAAATATATAGTAGTAATAGTTCTAGTAGTAGGTCTATAATATCTTTTATAAACTTTAGATCTTTTATCTTTATATAAAAGTCTCTATTTTTACTTTTATAGCTATTAACTTTCTTCTAGGTTTATACTTTAAGTTTATTTACTTTAAAGGTATTATAGACTTATTTATAGACCTTAGGTACTTTAGCTATAGATACTTAGACTTCTTTATAGTCTTTATTAATATACTTTTATAGTGTTTACCTAGTTATCTTTATTTTATTATAATAAACTATCTTATAGATAATAATAATACTTAATATATTATATTTTACTAAACCTTTATAGTTATTAAAGGTAATATCTAATAAGTTAGTAGTACCTTATAGTTAACTAATAATAAAGCCTTAGTAGGTCTCTAGGATAAGGTATAGGTCTTTAATATACTTTAGGTAGATATATTATACTTTCTTTTACTTAGGCTACTCTTTTACTATTATTACCTTTTATTAGCCTTATAACCTCTTAAATATAGGCACTTACTTTTACTTTATAAGGTTAAAAGTAAATCTATTTATTAAAGAGATTATTACTAGTAGTATAAATAATAATAAGATTAAATAAATAAATAAATAAATAAGTAATATAATAAAAAGTAAAATAAATAAAAAAAAGAAAAATATAATAAAATATAAGATAAATAAAGTAATAATAGTTAAAAGGTAACTATTACTAAAGTTATTAAGTAAAGTAAAGTAAAGTTAACTTTCTCTTTAATATAGGTATATATAGAAATTATTATATAGTATTATTAACCTCTCTCTTAAAGAAAAAAAAGAGGTATATATAGAAATTATACCTTAAAAAAAATAAAAGAGGTTAAAGGGTATAAAGGAGGCAAGGTTATATAGGCCTTAACTACCTATTACCCTAAAGAAAGTAAGCACTATAGTTATTACTTATAGTAACTTACCTTTTATAATAATACTAGAAGTAGCTAGTAGTTACTTATAGTAGCCTACTACTAGTAGTAATACTAGAAGTAAATAGCTTATTATTAGTAGTAACTACCTCTTATAAGTTATAATAATAGTAAATATAAATAGTTATAAGTAAAAGAAGCTTACTTTAGCTTTAGGTACTATTTACTTTACTTTTACTATATTAGAAATAGCCTTAATAAGTAGTTCTTATATAAACTATACTTTACTAGTCTTACTAGCTAAAACTTATTTACTTATAGTTTTATATAGGCTATTACTTCTATAAATAAAAAAACTTTTACTTAAATAAAAACTTTTACTTAAAGACAAAAAAAGTTAAAAAATATAAGAAAAATAATAATACTTAAAGAAAACTTAGGTATAGGTATAAGTATAAGTAGTTATACTAAGTTAAATTAAAAATATTAGTAAGTAAGTTATAAGTAAAAAAGAGGACTTCTTTAAAAATAATAAAGTTAATAAGTTAATAAGTTATATAATAAATATAGGCTTAAAAGGTTATTTACTAGATATTATAAGATTTCTAGTTACTAATAATTATTAAGTTAGGTAGTACTTTATTATCTTTAGTAAGTTATAGTAATAAAAAAAATATTATAAGCCTTTTCTAAGATCCTTACTAATCTATAGTAGTAGTAACTATAAAGTTAACTATTAATTAGTGTTAGTATTATAGGCTAGTTAACTAGAGGTAGTAAATAGTGTATATTACTATTAATATAAAAGAGGTATAATAGTTAATAAAGAAGAAGTTTAAAGTTAGTAGTTGCTGTAGATATTTGTAGAGGTGTAAGTAAGTAAGCCGCCAAGGTTAGTCACGTGACCTCAGATCAGCTCCACCCTCCGCCGGTGACAAATATCCTGACACTAACACTAACATCTCTACAACACTTCTCTGCAGTCTTATTGCCAGTTAGCAAGCAAACTAATGAAATTGTTCTATACAGTGTTATTAAATAATACGCCTACGTAGGCATAATAATATTAGGGCAAATTACTCTCCTTGACGCGCTAGTGAGTCAGAGCCTTGACAGGAAATCAATATACACCTGGCCTATCTATTCTAGTACACTCAACGCTGGTCATATTCTTAGCGGTGGCGGGAGAAACAGGTGCATCCACAGCAGCTGGCGTGACTGCGCATCTGACAAGCCTACGCTGTCTTCTAACGCTTCCACGGTCGTCCTAGTGCGAGCTGATGCCGTGGACTCGACGACATGCGTCCCAGAAGGTAATCCTTGAGCTTGAACGCCATCTTTCGAGTCTCAAACCCTCTCGCATTGTTTTTTTCTCTTTTAGATAGGGGGTATTCTCTACTTCAGGAAACAGTGCCTGTGTCTACAGTCACGTAGTAATCAAACCTTTCTACACTTTAATATTTTCATAATGCAGCATAAAGTGGCATACTGTAACTTAGACTTTCTTAATCTATTAATAAGAGACATTACTATATTAAACAACTGCAATAGTAGAGACATATTTCTAATGTATTAACAAGGTACTTATATGCCTAAACTAGACCTAAAGATAAGACAAAGGATACTGTCCTTGAAAGAGCAGTGTTAAATAGTAATGCATATAATTGCACACAACTTATTCAAGTTCCTTGTATTCTAAGTCCAAATACCTTATGCTACAATACCATCGTCCATTACACATTTGTGGTCCTACTACTCCATTCCTCAGGTATCTTCATGTCAAGTGCTCTCCCTTAAACATGATCTAAATTCGCCCAGATTCAGGGAACCAAGTGGCTACAAGGACAGCTTTACAAAGATAATAGACAATTAGATATTATAATCAGGTATACAGTCTTTGTATATATTAGCATCCATTAGAGATAGCAACATATGAAGGCTAGTGGACAGAATTCAGAGTGTAGCAGGTAATATACATCCCAAGGTAATAGACCTAACAACAAGCAAGTCAAGAGATTATTTCAGGTAAAACAGCAGCCAAAGTATTATAACCTAGGTCAGCTACAGCATCTCAACCTGCAAGAACAAACGCCGCCATCACCATCTGCGCTTTTCACTCTTCCAGGCTGTCCCAGCTGTTCAATCGGATCCAAGTTCCTCATAGCAGTAATAGGAGCAAGAGAGCCTATCCAAGTGTCAAGATTCTTTCTCTTACATGTTCCTAAATGATGCTCCTAGAGTCCTCTCTAATGTGCTCAATAGGATAAGTCGCTGGCTTCCCTCTAAGTTCGTCAGCAGCTTTCTATTCAGGCATATAAGACTTAGCAACTATCCAAAGTCTAATTTCTTAATGCATGCAGAACCGCTGGCCATAAGCCTCCTAGAACGGTTTTGTCGCTGTGCTTCACGTCTCATCTGAGAAATAAACAGCCGGCTGGCAGACTCTATTCTCCCGTTCTCTGTTCTGCTCATCGTCAAAACACCAAACAGCGGAATACTCGCATCTGCATGTGGATAACATGCTTGTAGGCCGACAATTACAGCCCGAAGTGATCTAATTATTAAACATAGGTATATTGGATTGTCCGCTAATTAGATAGATATTTCTTTGAAAATACTTAGAGACTTCTTAGGGAATTGCTGGTTGGTTTACCACCAAAGGCCCCGCCTTTTCTCGGCTAATTGGCTGTATATTTCTCTAGTTGACTGCCTGCGAATGTTAACAGGAAATTACTTAGGGAATAGACAGTCTGTTGCATAAAATATATAAGGTAGAACTTCTAAAGAAAGGGTTTAATTTTTTTATGTAACACCTACTAGTCCTTAGGCAGAGTAGGTATTCCTTACAAGAGAAAAACAAGGCAGGCAACTAGGCTAGAGAATATCCTACTCCTAGAAAAACTGCTACACCCTGAAAAGCTGCCACATCTCGCCAGTCAGAGGCCCTCACTCAGGTTTCTCGCAGGCGCTTAACAGGCGCAAGTTCAGCAAGGAAAACACATCCACTAAGATCCCAGGTCAGCCTGCACTGCTGTTAATTCCACCTAAATTACCACGTTGCCATAGCTAATACCGCCACCATTGCCCCCAAAGTCTTATCCTTGGCCAGCGCTCTCTCTCTCTCTCTCTCTCTCTCTCTTGGGCTTGCGGAATAGCGGCGACTTGTCGTCTAAGCCGTCGGACTGGTGGGAACTGGTCTGTCTGGTCTGGTCCAAGTGAAGAAGTTAACGATAGGTGACGATAGGGGACGCTGAGGAGTTCCGTTAGCCATAGTCTGCATGAACTGTAATATACAGGATGGGCCCTGTGGCATAAGGTAGGTTAAAAATCAGGAGTGGCTCTTGGCTTCTGCTTTAACGCCAGATATGCAGGCCCCCCTCCTCCCAGTCTATTCCCGTAACATCTCACGGCACATCCTCTCGATTACGTTTCCGAAGCTCTCTATCTCTCTTCCCAGACCCATAAGCCCCCCTCCACGCGTGCAGAAGGGTCACTCACTTTTGACCCGGCCAGGAGAGGTCTTGTTAAAAAAGAAGATTTCCTATATCCTGAGGCAGTCAGGATGGAGAATGAAGCGTGGACGCACCGTGCGGGAAGACTCAAGCAGCGCTAGCTAATTAAAGGGATCCTGGTCCAGAGGTTCGTTCCTGGGGAGATGTGGCAACGTAGATCTAGTCATAGCCTTAGATAACCAGTGCATAGAGCGCTCCCAGATCTAACAGTGCTAGCTAGATATTTCTCTCAACATCCTCTACTGCAGGAGATTAGACGCCTTGTTGCGCGAGTTGCTTAGAGGCTGTTTGGCATAGCTTACGACAGAGCATCTTCAATTGCGAAGCCTGCTAGAAGCCAATCTGCAGTATGGCCCCTATCCAGGTCGTGCCTAGGTAGGTCTCCTAGTCTTTAGACTGACTGAGATAGGGTGGTAACAGAGCGCGCCGTACGACGTGTAGTTCAGGCTTAAACCGGGGAGCATTCGGCGCAGAGATAGCACCTTTACTAGTGAAGTTAGCTAGCTGTTGTTGAATCAGCTTTACGATTAAGGTAGATGCAAAAGTTTATTCGCTTTAGACTTCTGTATAGAGCCCCACAAGATGTCCTGGAGCATCGACCTTAGATAACGCCTTACGTAAAGGCAGTAATAATAGATTGGCTTTGGACTGGGCCTTGGAGATGATAGGCGCCAGAGTTTTAAGAAGCTGAAAGGCTGGAAGTTTGCTGCTACAACATCAGACGTACTGATATCCTCTGCAGGCCTGTTGTCTGCAGCAGCAGTAAGTCAGTTCTAGATGGATGTGAGTTGCAGCAGCACGCAGGGCCTGTGTCACGGTTTGTGCATAATCGGAGGGGAAGAGCGCAGCCAGACAGGGTTCGACGACTTGTCAGAAGGAGACGCGCATGTTCTCGGCTTTTGGCTCGAGCAGGAATGTCATCCAGCAGTAGTTATTGACGGCACCTGGCAGCAGCCCTGATAACCTGTTCCTAGTCGCTTCGATATTCACACCGCCAGCTTTGGTATTGCGTAAACAGAGATCCATACTTGGGGCAAGCTTGCAGAGGAGCGACACAGACAGTTGTCTCTTCTGACGGATCACAGACCAGTCATAAGATTAGCAGTCAGGCTCGTGGTCAACAGGCCGACGATAACTTAGATGTTGAGGATTCCCTTATAATGTCACCTGAATACGACAAAGTGCTGCCCAGCTTGGTCTAGTGATAGTCGGTGGCCTCCTAGCTAAGGGCGTAGAAACCACCCTGTGCAGAGCAGACATGCTCGTTAACTAAGCTGCGCACGGCGCGAGAGGGAAGGCTTATGAGACACTGCTTAGCCATGCCAAATTTTTGATTAGTATTACCTTAAGGAAATTCTGTAACCCTCTTATAAGGATTACGTACTAATAAGTTAGGATTAATGGTTTTGACGAAACTGGTTAGACAATCGAGCGCGCTGGTCTAGTACGTCTCGAACTTGGCCCGGAGGGCTTAACCCTCCTCAACGATTCGCTTCTTCATGGCGTACGCCTTAACAAGCTTGTAGTAGCTCTGCTCCCTCCCTTGCACTATCAAATAGTCATGATCTGCGTCAAGACTGCGGCACCTGTTGAGACAGCCCTGCTTGGTGTAGGTCTTGTTAATAGGGAACGCGATAATGTTGTAGTCGGGTGGCAGTTTAGAGGGCTACAAACGATATTTACCTGACAAGGGGCTGCCGATCACAGAGGCGCAGATGGAAAGCGTAGGCATCAGCCGTGTCAGATGCAATGATAGTAACGCATAAGTTATTGAAGTTATATATATTTGTTGTTACTGATCTACTAGCATGAGATCTTGGTGCAGATCTCCCTCGTGTCTATTGTGGAGCGGGAAAAGGTCTCGTCGCTGATCTGCAAGCCTGAGACGCCAATGTTGCCCTTTTTATAGGTATCTATCATCAGCTTGTCAGTACTAGATGGTTAAGGGAGTATAGATACAAGTATCAAACTAGTATTTGAGAGGTTGCTTACCTTGGCGTTGGCCTTGGTGTACCCTTTTGTGTGGCCACATCCTCAAGCCCCATGATGCTGATGCGCGTGTCCCAGACAGCACCCAGGGCAACGTTTAACATGGCTTGCCTATCCCATCCACCATCTGCGCAAGAGCGGAACCTAAACGTCTTCTTTTTGGCCTCAATATATTGGACGCTGGATATTGGGTGAGCCTCACAGAGCGTCTTATTAAAGTAGCTCTCAGTAGGCAAAGGTAGCAAGCCCTTAATGTAGCCCTTGAGGGAGGGCTCTGTCTGAGCCTGTAAGACAAAGTCCATATTAACGGTGCTAATGCGAAAGCCGGTCGTAAGAAGGAGTAAACTGGCCGAGATGGTGGCGTTGACTTGCTTGTAGGCGCCCTTTATTATACTATCTAACTGTGTCTTGACGTCGCTGTACTCCTCTGCGCGGATAAGTCCCTGCGCCCTGTGGGAAAATGCGGCATCGGTGTTGCCACTGGCAGAGGCGGTGGTGGTGGTAGTCTTATCTTTTTTCTAGGTGCGTTGTAGGCCACAGGCGACTTGGAAGCAATAAAAACCACCTTATAGATCATAGAAAGGTTAAAGCCTAAGTAGAAATAGTCAAGCTTAGTGTTACTTCCTGTCTCTATAGGGTAATACACAATGAGCTTGTCACCTAGGTCTAGCAGGGACATAAAGATATTAACATATATATATAGTAAGTGGCCTATTATAGTAAGTAGCCTACTTTCTTCTACCTTCCTACCTTTTTTATAAGTTAATTAAGCTATAATATATAAAATTAATTAAAACTACTTCTTACTATCTTCTTTATTACTATTCTAAACTACCTTATAAGTTTATATATTATAACTAGTCTTTTTATAATTACTATATTATTATATACCTAGTTTTTTACTTTTTATATAAGCCTTTTTTTAGGATATTCTTTTACCTTTATCTTTAATACTTTTTTTATAGTACTTTTACTTTAGCTATATTAAGTAACTTTTTAAAATATAGTAAGGTCTTTTTAGCCTTTTAGTACCTACTTAGTATATTTTACTTTATATAAAGTCTAAGATTCTTAGCTTTAATAAAAGTAAGCCTATATACTAACTTACTAATATCTTTAGCTTAAAAGTTAATAAGCTTATATATTACTATTAAAGAGCTACCTTAATATTATTAGATTATTTTTTAAAAAGGCTAAAGCTTTATATACCCTTAATTACTATAGTTAGTATCTTTAGGTCCTAAGAGCTATTACTACCTAAAGGTAAACTAAAGGGTATTAATATCTTTAGCGTAATAATTAAGTAAAAAATAATATTTTTAAAGTTATAAAATATAAGACTAGCTTATCTAAAGCTAGCTTATATATTTTTCTTATTAAAGTAAAAAGTACTATATTAAAAATAGAATAAAAGTTATTTTTTATAATATATAAAATCTATATTTATATTATGTTTTTAATCTTTTTACTATATAAGTACTTTAATAAACTAAAATAACCTATATTAAAAGGTTAAAGCTTATATAATAAATAAAAAAGTATATATAAAGTAATATTCTTTTTATTTTTTATAAAGATTATTAAATTTAGTTAATTTATAGCTATTATAACTATTAAAGATTAAAAGTTAATAAGTACTTTTTATATAAGACTTTATATATTAATTAAAATAATTTAACTAATTTAGGCTAATTTTATTTATTATTTATTTATTCTTACTTAAGTAAATATACTAATTAACTATAAATTAGCTATTTTAGTACTAAAAGAAAAAGTAATATTTACCTTTTATAATAATATATAAAAGTATTACTTAACTATCTATATATATATCTTAAATAATAAAAACCTATTTATAATTACTAGACTACTTTATATAAAGCCTTTTATATTAGTTAGAAGTTGTAATAACCTTTATATATAATAGTCTTTTTATTAAGAACTTAGTCTTATTAAATTTATAAATATTATAATCTTATACTTTATACTTTATAATTATATTCTATATAAGTATAAACTAGCTTTATATAATTATAAGATCTTTAGCTAAAGCCTTCTAATAGTTAATTTAATATTAAAATTATATTCTTAATTATAATTATTATTATATAAAGTACTTTACTTATTAAGGTTTAATATATATTATATTATATTTATTTAAAGGTTTATTATCTATATATAAGATAATAGCTATAGGCACTTAACTAGGTAAGGCTTAATAGTAGGTATTAGTATATTATAAGACTTAAGCTTATAAAGCCTAGACAATAAGGGCTCTACTACTAGAAAACTAGATAATAGGGTAGGGCACTAGAGGCTTAGTAACTTATTACTAAGACCTATAGCTATTACTATAAATCCTATTATAATTACTTTTTTCTCTCTTAGACTTTATCCTAAAGTTATTATATAATACCCTTTAAAGAAATAATAATAATATATAACTATAGTCTTTTTTTTTATTTAGAATAGCCTTATAGACTTTTTTTATTACTTTTACTAAAAGGCTTTATTATTCTAAACTATAGTAGCCTTATTATTATTATTTAGTTAAGTGTACTTTATATTTTTATTTAGTAATATATTAGTAAATAGTTACTAAGTTATAAGTTATTAAAAAAATAGTTATATAAAGATAAATATAATATAGTAAGTTACTTAGCTTATTTTCTTTTTACTTAGTAGTTACTTAAGTAAAAAAAAAATTTATTAGTCTTTTATTTACTTTTTTTTTACTTAGTAATTTTTTAGTAAATTTTTATTATTATAAATCTATAATTTTTACTATTATAATATCTTATAAGCTTTATTTTTTTATTTTAACTTTACTTTTTTATTTATATTTTTTTTCTTTTTACTAAGCCTTTATTAACTAATTACCTAAGATATTAGTTATTTCTTATATATAGATAGTAATTTAAATAAAGTATAATCTTTATAAAGGTTTTAAAGATCTAAAAGGTAATACTTTTTATATTTATTACTTTTCTAGTATATATTATAATATTACTAGCCTTATCTATATTACTAGCTATTATATTACTAAGTATATTCTTTACTATATTAATAAAAAAATATTTTATAGTAAATTATATTTTTATTAGTTAGCTTTTACTAAATACTAATATTTTTTAATAGGTCCCTTAGAAGCTCTATAGTATAGCCTAGTACTACTAGAATATAATAATTTATTACTACTACTTAAAAAAAATATACTTAGTAGTATTAACTATAGCTATATTTTACTAGCTTTTATTTATTATTTTACTACTTAAGAGTATATTATTAACTATATTATTAACCTTTTAGTAAGTAGTTATAAGGTCTACTTTAAGTAAGTTATCCTTTAAGAGCTTACTTTTAACTATAATTATATTACCTTTTTAGTCTAGGTTTAGGTAAATTTAGTAGTCCTTTAGTAATTATTTTATAATTAATTAATTTTAGCTTAGACTTTTTAATATCTTTAATAAAAATTAAATATATAACTACTTTTACTTATTTTAACTAGCTTACTTATATAATAATAATTATATACTTACTTTATAATTAGCTATTAATAACCTTAAGGACTATAATTTAGTTACCTAGAAAAGTAATAAGCTTAAATATTTAAATAAGTTTCTTTAGTTTAAAAAGTTTTATAAGCTAGTTACTAAGTACTTAGTAAATAATATTTTATCTTATATTATTACTATTTATAATATTATCTTTATTAGTTATAGTTATTAGACTATAACTTCTTATAAGACCTATACCTTAGAGACTACTTATATTTTTATTAGTAAATATAAGTATATATCTAAGTCTAAGCTTAATACTTTTAACTTTTTTCTAAGTATTATAATAAGTATTATTATATTAATAACTAGTTAATAAACTATTTTACTTATATTATCTTTTACTAAATTAATACTAATATTACTATAGTTACTTATAATACTATAGCCTTTAACTAGCTTAGTTACCTTTTTATTACTAAGTAGTTAGTAGCCTTAAGAACTCTCTATAGTCTTCTTAAAGCTACTAAAGCTAAGGCTAAGGCTTTTAGTAAAGACTAGGATAACTAAAAGTTTATATAAGCTTTTAGTAAGCTATAAATCTTTATTAATAATCTTATTACTACTAGTTCTTTTAGCTTTACTATTAGTAAAGGCTTAGTATAGTCTTTTACTTTAGTTTAGCTTACTACTAATACCTTAGCTACTTTTAATAGCTTTTTTACTAGCCCTTAGAGTAGCCTTACTACTTTTATATATAATAAGTTTACTAAGTACTTAGTAAATAATTATACTTTTATTAGCCTAAAAAATAAAGCCTTTACTAAAGCTAAAAGTAAAATAATTACCTTTAACCTTATTACTAATAAAGAGTAAGCTAATTATAATAAGTATATTAATTTTTATACTAATACTCTTTAGGCTATTTATAAAGCTAGTATTCTCTTTATTAATCTTTATAACCTTAATACTTAAGTATAAATCTATTATTAACTTTTTAGTAATAGTTTTATACTATTAATCCTTTATTTTAAATATTTATAAAGTATTTAAGTTAAATAAAATAGTTCTTAAATAGGTTTTATTAATAAATATATATTTAGTAAATAATTACTAATAATATCTTAGTTATTTTATTTTTAGTAAACTTTTTTTTTATTTTTTATACTTTTTAATTACTTTTTTTACTTTTTTTAAGTAGCTTAGTAGTTTTTATATATTATATTCTATAGGCTATTTAGCTTATTTTACTAAGTAATAAAGATTATTTTTATTACCTTAATAGCTAATAATCTTTTTAACTTCTTATATATTATTTTTTAGTTCTAGTTTAAAAAGTCTTATTAAGTTTTTAGTAAGTAGTTACTAATTTTCTCTCTAGGGTTCTAAAAGAAAGACTAAAAATATATTATATAGGTATTAGTACTACTTTAGTAAATATACCTAGTATACCTAACTACTAATTCTTTTTATAATAGTTACTTTAATATAGTATAATACTAGCTTTTTATTTTTAAAGTATATATTCTTTATTAAAAGCCTAATAACTTCTTTATAATAAAACTTCTTATATAAGTACTTTTAGTTATAATAAGTAGCTTATAATTTAGTAGCCTTTACTTATACTTTTATTACTTATTTTTTTACTTTAGTAATTTTCTTAATTTACTTTTTTACTTTTTATACTATAACCTTATAACTAAGTATATACTTTATACTCTTAAGGTAATACTTATATAGTACTAGAAAGGTATAAAGTAAGAGGGACTAAAGCAGTGCAGTAATCTAAAGAGAAACACTAATAACCCCTAAGGTAACACAAGATGCTTCCTTAATTAGCTAAAGACTTGCCTTAATTAGAGCATTAAATCCCTTAGATTAGTAATAAACAATATCTTAATTACAAGGGGAAAACGTCTAATTAGAAGAGGGCTTATTATAATTAAAGGGGTAAAAGCTCCTAATTATCTTATATTATTATACATAATTAGCTTATAGAAGAAAGGCTTATAGTCTAATCTAGCTAAAAGGTAAGTCTAAGAAGAAAAAGAGAAAGTTTATTAATATTTTATCTATATAATTAGTCTTTTTTATATAGGTTCTTTACTTAATTAGACTAACTACTTTTTTCTTATTAACTTGTCTTTTAGCTTCTAATTAGCTTAAGTTAATCTTTAAATTACTTTACCTTATTTTAATTATCCCCTAGTTTCTTTTTATAGTCCCTAAGAGAAGAAAATATATAAAATTAGAAATCTAACCCTAATTTAGTACTTATTAACCCCTAATTACTTTTTATTACCCTTTTTCTTCTTCTTCTTTAGCTTAGGGCTTTCCTTATTTTCTTTATTTACTGTATCTTATTCTAATCTAGTGTTATAGTGCACTTATCCCTCTTATTTATTTAGTACTAATAGTAGTACCTAAGGGGTATTACTATAACTATAGGCTACCTTATTAATTAGGTTATTATATTAGTCTACCTATTATAATTATAAGCACTTTATAATATTTAGTATACTTTTAATCTTAGAGTGTTATTTAAGTAAATTAGTATATCTTTTAGTAGCTTTAGCTTATAAGACTAAACTTTCTCTCTACTTAGCCCTTTTTTATTTAGTCTTTTTATTAAAAACTAGAGAAATAGATAGATTAGGAGACTTAGGAACTACTAATTATAGTTAGTTTAT
>NW_026850919.1:0-13100 GCF_030913465.1 Colletotrichum navitas
CTATCTATAGTAGTAGTAGTCTATAGTAGTAGTAGTAGTCTATAGTAGTAGTAGTCTATAGTAGTAGTAGTCTATAGTAGTAGTAGTCTATAGTAGTAGTAGTCTATAGTAGTAGTAGTCTATAGTAGTAGTAGTCTATAGTAGTTGTTTATAGTAGTAGTAGCTGTTTATAGTAGTAGTAGTCTATAGTAGTAGCTATTTATAGTAGTAGTAGGCTATAGTAGTAGCTATTATTAGTAGTAGCTAAAGTAGTTGTCTATAATACTATCTGTCTAGTAACTGTCTATAGTATATATTTATGCTTAGTAAGGTGTCTTAGGTATATAGTAGTACTAGTCAAGGTTTTAGCGCTAGTCAGGGGGTACATTAGGGTAAGGTTTTTTATACTAACAGTAGAGGTCTAGTGTTTACTAGATCTAGCTACTTCTACTTCTACTAGCTAGGTAGTAGTAGTAGTAGTAGCTCTATAGTGCTATTATTATTATTATTATTATTATTATTATTAATGCTATTACTAATATTATTATAGGCTATAGTGCTATAGCCTAGTAAAGTAATCTAGAGGTTAACACTAGATAGTGTAAAAGCCTTTTCTATGCTTTACTAAAGGGTAACAAGTACTATATTATTCTTTATAATAAAGTAGCTACTAAGCTTAAAGAGCTTAGTATAAAAGGTAGCTATAAGGGTAAACATCTACGTGTAGTATATACCTCTTTCTAAGGCGTTTACTATTTTTTACTAAGGCCTAAGGACTTAGTTGTTATTACTAAGGTTAGTAATCTACTAGATAATATATAAGAGGTGTACCTAGATAACATAGTTAAAGCGTTTACTATAGGCTATATTGTCTATAGACGTAATACTATCCTTAATAAGTGTCTATACCTCTAGTGCCTAGAAGGCGTCTATATTATAGTAGGTAAAGTCTAGGATGCGCTACTAAAGCTAGAGTACTGTGTCCCTAGGGTACTTATTAGTAGACCCCCTAGATAAGCGTAGGCTATTAAGAGTAGTCTAAAGATAGTAGAGTAGCTATAGCTTACTTTTTAACTTAGGGTTTATATTCTTAAGGTTAAAAGTACTCCTATAGTAAATCTAACTAATAATATAGTATAAGACCTAGACAGTAGTCTTTATCTCTAGCCTTTTACTATAGAGGAGGCACTTAAGGTTAATAAATATAAGGTTAAGTGTTATCTATATTACCTAGTATACCTTCTAATATATAGCGTTATCTATAGTCCTAAGGAGGCTAATTATATAGTAGTAAGACCTATTACTGCTATTACTAATATAGAATATAGCTTTAATAGCTTCCTGTGTACGTCTATTAGTAGTTACTACTGCTAGATAGTTCTAGTTATTTAGCCTAAGATACTACACCTTGTTAAAGGGCAAGGCCTTTAGCGTTACTAATGCTATCTGAAGCAGTAAAAGCTAATAGTTATTAATCTATAGGCTAGCTATCTACTTAAACGTTAAGATATTAAATATCTCTAGGCCTAAGTAGGTCTTATACTAGCGTGTAGTAAGTGTCCTCTACTGCTTATAGTTCTATAATATTATAAGTTAGTATATAGAGAAGCTTTTTTACTACTAAGGTATAAGGCCTTTACTAGCTTATAGTTAACTATAGTAGCTTAGTTATATATAGTAGGCTTTACTACCTCTAATGTAATAGATATAAGCTATATCTAGATCTACCTATAGTTATTAGGCAGGTTTAGGTCTTGTTAGTTAATATATAGCTTAATATTTAAGTTAGCTAGTAATTAGTCTATTAGTATACTTAGTTAGTTTATCCCTCTGTATTATAAGTGCTAGGTTACTTTATCTCCTTATAAAAGGGGCAGGGATAAGTAGTCTAGGTAGTAATAAACCTTTGTTATATAGCTTATATATCTACTAGGTGTCTAATGCTAGGCGCCTATTACTTTAATATACTCTTAGAGGGCATAAAGCTAGTATTAACCTACTATAACCTCTGCCTTTATATTATTAACGCTAGCCTAGCAGAGGAATAAAGCTTCTTTATTACTACTATTATTGTCTATATAGCTATTACTATCTTTTTATGCACTTTACTAGATATAATAAACCTCTTTAGTGCTATAGAGGACAGCTATATAGTTTTTAGGGGCACTATACTTAAGTCTACCCTTTATAAAGGCGTCCTTTAGCTCCTAGACGTAGCCTAGTTTAATATAACAGTTTCTACTAGTGCTTTATGTTGTCTTTAGTACGTTAGTGTATATCTTTTAATAGCTAGTAGGTAAGGCCTTATGCGTTCTTAGACTAACTTGCCTTCTTAGAAGGGTTTATCCTTTGCGCGTTGTCTAGGCCTAGGTAAGCTACTGCGCTGTCTTTATTATTACTACGCTGTTGTTTTATATTACCTATAGTCTTAACGTAGGTAAAAGGATATAAATACTTACTACTATAGAGAATAAGCCTTATAAATAAAGCTATATATAGTAGAGGGAAAAGGTAATAGGTAGGCATAGGTACTACACTAGTCTAATAGTGTCTACTGTTACTATCCTCCTTTATATTCCTAACTATAGGGTAATTAGTAGTTAGTAGGTTATTAATATTACTTTTTAGTTTTTAGCTATAACTATTTAAGGTATATAAGGTGTATTTCTTTATATACTTATCCCCTTTGCCCTAGTGTTACCTTATAACCCTATGACGCTTTACTTATAGGCTCCTATGTTATACTTTTACTGCTTTCTATACTACCCTTGTAGGTAGCCTTGTTTTATTTACTTTATCTAGTGCTTATATATAGACTTAACTCTAGTATACTACTTAGTAATCCTTGCTGCTTAGAACTATAATTTTCTTCTCCTTTACCTTGCTTAGGCTAGGTTAACTACCTATACCTATACCTTTACCTTAATCTAATAGTACTATATATAAGCCCCTAGGGGCTTATATAAGATAAATATACTATAGCTAGATCTATAGGTAGTATAGGTTATTATTAATTTTACTATACTGTTCTATTAATATACTATATATATATAAACCTCTCTCTTGCTAGAGATATTTAGTTGCCCTCTAGGTTATACTATATTCTTTTATACTTTATCTACCTTTACTAGGACACTAGGCTATAAGGCCTTCCTAAGGTAGCTATAGGTTAGTGTATAATAGCCTAGATAAATAGTAGGTGCCTTTGCCTACCTTTTTGCCTATATACCTATAATAGCGCTAGGCTAGGCTAGGCCTTAATTCCTTTAGTAAATATAATATAGATTATAAAAAAAAAGACTAATTTATTTTATATAAGATAGGTTAGCCTAATAGGTATATATAAATATAGTACTAGTAGGTAGTATATAGTTCTGTTCTTACTTACTGCCTTGTCTTTTTTCTTCTCTACTCTACTATAGGTACCTATAGTAGGCTAGTACTTATTAGCTTACTAGTAGTCTATATATCTAAGCTATAAGGTATATTATTTCTTTTATATAATTTAGATACTAATATATATTATATAGTTATATTATAGGTTAACTCCTCTTATAGTTTTATACTATTTTATTAAACCTTAGCTAAATAAGTGCTTTCCTTAGCCTTTTGTCTTTATCTAGAGTAGCTACTACTTTTTCTTACCTATAATATTTATAGACCTAGTATAAGTATATCTAAAGACTTCTACCTTTGCTAATATCTTATAGCTAATACACCTACTATTATTTACTACCCTTATTACTGCTCCTTTATTACTAATAAGGCTCTAAAGTAAAGCCTTACTAATTATATAATAGATTACTACCTTATTAAGGTATATACTAGGACAAGGCTAGCCTTATATAGTATAAGTAAGTGTACTATAGTGTTTACTGCTACTTATAGCCTAGCTATCTTTATATTCTATCCTTTTACTTACCTCTTAGCCTATAAAAGTAGCTGCCTTTTGCCTAGGTCTATTCTATAGGCTTAGGATAATCTACTTATGCTACTTAGGTATAATAACCCTCTTAACTTTAAGCTATATAACCTTGTCTATATATACCTTACTATAGCTTACTATATAGGTTATAGATATTATTATATAAAATATATATATTATTATACTAGCTATTTATTACCTCCTTTATCCCTAGAGGATTAATTCTTCTACCTAGTTATATAGGGCTCTTTTTCCTACTATAACTTTATAACTATTACTGCTTAGGCTACTAACTATATAATCTTTACTACCCTCTTACTCCCCTTTTTCTTCTTTTTTACCTTGTTATCTCTTCTCTCTTTCTTCTTCTCTTCTACCTCTTTAGACTATAGGACTACTTTAATAACTCTTTTTTATTCTATCTTATTACTTTACTACCTCTTCTACACTTACCTAGTGCCTCTCTAGGTGCATAAGGAACTAATAATACTAAGACTACTAGGTAATACCTTATAGGTAGGTATTCTATATCTAAGTAGTAAAAGGACCTAGGACTTTAGGAAAGAACAGTAGGTAGACGTTCTACTGTAGCCTAGTAAGTTAGAGTAGTAAGGAGGCCTTAAGCTATACTAAAGAAAACCCTATTAAGGTATTTTAGCTTTACCTCTTACTACTAGTACTACTATAACTACTAATCTATATATAAGTTATATAAGGTAAAAGGTTACTAGATAATAGCCTAGTAGGTTAATCTAGTAAGGCTAAGGGTTACTAAAAGCCCTTAGGGCTTTTAGCTTTACCTACTTATAAAGACTACTACTACTACTACTTCTAAGCCTAGTTACTCTCTATAATTTAGTAAAGTAGTAGTAGCCTAGTAAGTTCTATATAGTAGAGCTTAAGGGTAAAATAAGCCCCCTAGGGCTTTTTCTATAGTAAGTATTATCTAGGAGAGTAAAGGCCTATTAGTCTTTAACTAGCCTATCTAGGGTTAGATAATAGGATAAGCCCTATAAGGCTTTTCTTATAGTAAGCGTTAAGAGAGGTCCTCCTTAGGCCTTTCTGCCTAGCTAGAGATTAATAGTGTTATATTAGATACTAATAGCGTCTAGTGCTTTCCTATAGGCTTTAAGGTATATCCTTAAGAGATACTTACTTAGGGAATTATATATAACTACCTATAGAGTTATTAGCCTACTTACTTACTATTATAGATAAATAAAGAGGATAAAGTATAGTGTATATATATATATATATATATATATATATATATATAACTAGCTAAGGTAAAAAAGATATAGTAGCCTAGTCTATTTATCTTATCTATAAAGGGGGTTTAAGTTGTCTTACTAACCTACTTACCTACTGCTGCTATCTCTAGGCTACTGCTGCCTATTGTCTCCTTATACCCTCTTATGCGCCTCTCTTCCTGCCTACCTTCCTGTGCGCCTCCCCTGCTTCTAGCCCTAACCTTACCTAAGTAGTACTATTTACTAGGTCTACTTATTATAGTTATATAGAGGTTATCTTTTTATACTACTTTCTAATATACTTTTACTATTATATTTACCTACTGTTTTTATTACTATATACTATTATTAACCTTTAGTATTAATATATAGTTACCTTTAGCCTAGTAAAGTATACTTATTATATATAGATTAGAACTCTAGACTACTAGTAGTACTACCTTCTATAGTATTATAGTATATTTAAAAGATATAGCTATAACCCTAGGTATAAATATCTATTATTAAGTAAATACCTACTAATAAAAGATCCTTATACCTACTAGTTATAAATAAAGTAAGTTAGTATAGGCCTAGTACTACTTGTTTTACTTATCTAGAAATAAAGGATAGTACTTTATATATATAGAAAATACCTAAAGTTATATATTAGTAGGTAGCAGAGGTAGTAAAATAAGTAATTATAGTAGTAGTAATACTGTCCTAGATATATAGGTGTCCTATAAGTAAGGTATTTAGGTTAATAAGTAAAAGGTTAAAGTTATTCTACTATTAAAGCTATTATTTATTTCTTCTTCCTTTTACTCTTAAAACTTTAAGAGGATTATTTTAGGTGCTATAGTATAATATTACTATTAGTGTGTTCTCTAATTTATCTCTTCTTTCCTCTACTCCTATAACCCTAGGAAACAGTGTTTTAGGTGCTATAGTATAACCTTACTATTAGTATAGTGCGTTCTCTAATTTATCTCTTTTTCCCTCTACTCTTATAACCTTAGGAAACAGTGTTTTAGGTTCTCTAATTTATCTCTTCTTTCTTCTACTCTTATAACCCTAGGAAATAGTGTTTTAGGTTCTCTAATTTATCTTTTTTTTCCTTTACTCTTATAACCCTAGGAAATAGTGTTTTAGGTACTATAGTATAACCTTACTATTAGTATAGTATATTCTCTAATTTATCTCTTTTTTTCTTTACTTCTATAACCCTAGGAAATAGTGTTTTAGGTGCTATAGTATAACCTTGCTGTTAGTGTAGTATAGTATATTCTTTAATTTATCTCTTTTTTCTTTTACTCCTATAACCTTAAGAAATAGTGTTTTAGGTGCTATAGTATAACTTTACTATTAGTATAGTATAGTATATTCTTTATTTTATCTCTTTTTTCCTTTACTCCTATAACCCTAGGAAATAGCGTTTTAGGTTCTCTAATTTATCTTTTCTTTCCTCTACTCCTATAACCCTAGGAAATAGCGTTTTAGGTACTATAGTGTAACCTTGCTATTAGTATAGTATATTCTCTAATTTATCTCTTTTTTCTTTTACTCCTATAACCCTAGGAAACAGTGTTTTAGGTGCTATAGTATAACCTTACTATTAGTGTAGTATAGTGCGTTCTCTAATTTATCTCTTCTTTCCTCTACTTCTATAACCCTAGGAAATAGCGTTTTAGGTACTATAGTATAACTTTACTATTAGTATAGTATAGTATATTCTCTATTTTATCTCTTCTTTCTTCTACTCTTATAACCCTAGGAAATAGCGTTTTAGGTTCTCTAATTTATCTCTTTTTTCCTCTACTCCTATAACCCTAGGAAACAGCGTTTTAGGTGCTATAGTATAACCTTACTGTTAGTGTAGTATATTCTCTAATTTATCTTTTCTTTCCTCTACTCTTATAACCCTAGGAAATAGTGTTTTAAGTGCTATAGTATAACCTTGCTGTTAATATAGTATAGTACGTTCTCTAATTTATCTCTTTTTTTCTCTACTCCTATAACCCTAGGAAATAGTGTTTTAGGTACTATAGTATAACCTTACTGTTAGTATAGTATAGTATATTCTCTATTTTATCTCTTTTTTCTTCTACTCCTATAACCTTAGGAAATAGCGTTTTAGGTTCTCTAATTTATCTTTTTTTCCTTTACTCCTATAACCCTAGGAAATAGCCTTTTAGGTGCTATAGTATAACCTTACTGTTAGTGTAGTACGTTCTCTAATTTCTCTCTTTTTTCCTTTACTCTTATAACCCTAGGAAACAGTGTTTTAGGTTCTTTAATTTATCTCTTCTTTTTTTACTCTTATAACCCTAGGAAACAGTGTTTTAGGTACTATAGTGTAACCTTACTATTAGTGTAGTATATTCTCTAATTTATCTCTTTTTTTCTTTACTTTTGTAACCTTAGAAAATAGTGTTTTAGGTACTATAGTATAACCTTACTATTAGTGTAGTATATTCTCTAATTTATCTCTTTTTTCTTTTACTCTTATAACCCTAGGAAATAGTGTTTTAGGTACTATAGTGTAACCTTACTATTAGTATAGTATATTCTCTAATTTATTTTTTCTTTTTTTTACTCTTATAACCCTAGGAAATAGTGTTTTAGGTACTATAGTATAACTTTGCTATTAATATACTCTTTGTTACCTACTTAGCTTTTTCTCTTTATCTTATTTACCTTTCTTTTCTCTTAGTTCTAAGCTACTTTAATATATCTATAACTAGTAACACTAGCTTAATTACCTACACCTAGTTCCCCTTTTATTTATCCTTATTAAATACCTTTTAGCTTTTCTTTATACTACTATACTCTATAAATAGCTTTCCTTTTACTATTTTCTCTTAGGCTATTTACTTTTCTACCTTATACTTTACTATTAACTAGTATAAGGCCTTAACTAGAAATATACTACTAACCTTATAAGCTTAGTTAGGTACTTTTATAAAGTTCTTAAAGTCCTTACTAGTCCTAGGGGCCTACCTTTAGTATATAACCTATAGGAAGTAGTACTACCTATATATATAGTAGGGGCTAAGCCTTTCTCCTTAATATCCTTTAAGATATTAATAACTACTATTACTTTAGCTATAACTAATTTATTATCTACTTGCTTAGGATAACACTTAATAAAGTGCTTATTACCTTCTGTTTTACTTTTATTATAGGCTAAATAAAGTATATATTTAGTACACTAGACACTAGTGTTAATAGTGCCTTTAATAAGCTATTTTAGCCTTTTAGTATAAGTGTAACTAGATTTTACTAACTTCTTAGCCTAGGCTTTAAGCTATTATACCTTTGTTCTACTTAAAGAATACTAGCCTTTGTCTAGGCTTACTTTTCTCTATATAGCTCCTCTTACTCTTCTCTTAGGAGTACCTCTTATATATAGGCCTTAGCCTTAGCTTATACTTCTCTATAGTATACCTCCTCTTCTTGTCTTTATACTAAGTACACTTTATATTTTTTAGTTAGCCTATTTACTAATTATAGTGTACTAGTCTTAAGCTTCTTCCTTAGGCTACTAAGGACACCTTTTGCTCTAGTTTTATTATTTACTTTTACCTTGCTTTTTTTCTGCCTTATTTTTTTTCTTAGCCCCTTTATTATTACTTTTTACTCTTTATCCTTAGTAATAGTGTTTAATAGCTTAGCCTACTTATAGCCTTCTTTACTTTACTTACTAGGTAAGCGCTAGGCTAGTTAATAACTTACTTATACTACTAGGTACTACTAATAATAATAAGAGTATTATATTTACTAGAGAAAGCCTAAACTCTCTTCTTTTATACTTTACTATAGTTATATATATACCTTAGTAGCTACTTACTATACTACTACTACTACTACTCTTAATAGTAATAATACTATAGCTACTACTTTTACTACTACTACTATAGTTAGACTACTACTACCTTTACTTACCTTTACTACTTTAGTAGCTACCTTACTATTACTTCTTTTACTTCTTTTACCTTAGATAGTAGCTAAGCTATAGGGAGAGGCTCTTTGTTACTAGTAGGTCTACTAGCTATAGACTTAGCCTCTGTAGCTACGCTACTAAAGATACCTTTTACTTTGTCTTATTATTTACTTTTACTTTTACTTCTTCTTTTACTTATTTTTTTTCTTTTAGCCTCTTTTATTATTACTTTTTACTTCTTTATCTTTAGTAATAGTGTTTAATAGCTTAGCCTACTTATAGCCTTTTTTACTTTACTTACTAAGTAAAGTACCTAGGCTAGTTAATAACTTATTTATACTACTAGTACTACTAATAATAAAAGTATTATATTACTAAGAAAAGCCTAAACTTTTTTTTTTATACTTTACATAGTTATATATATACTTTAGTAGCTACTTACTATACTACTACTACTACTACTTCTAATAGTAATAATATAGCTACTACTTTTACTACTACTACTATAGTTAAGACTACTACTACCTTTATTTACTTTACTACTTTAGTAGCTACCTTACTATTACTTTTTTTACTTTTTTACCTTAGATAGTAGCTAAGCTATAAAGAGAAGGCTTTTATTACTAGTAAGTCTACTAGCTATAACTTAGCCTTTATAGCTACTACTACTATACTACTACTATATAAATATTATACTATACTTTATCTCTTAGTACTTTAGCTTTTTTACTACTAATTTTATTTAGCTTTTATCTAGTATTATTCTTAGTAACTAGTTATACTTATAAACTATTATAGTACTATATTTTTTACTTAGTTACTAGTCTTAAGCATTAGTGCTTATACTACTTAATACTATACTTAGCTTAGCCTATTTACTAAAAGTACTACTTTATACTATAAGTATATAAGGTATACTACTTTAGCTATATTACCTATATTAAGCCTTAGTCTTAGTATATCTATAGCTATAATAGCCTTACTATACTAAAGCTAGTCCTTTATTATTACTTTTTTTACTTAGTGTTAAACCTAAGTAGTAGACCTTATACTTAAGTATATCTATAATACACTAGGCCTAGTAAATAGTATATATATATATAATTACCTAGCTACTTACTACTACTTTACCTTTTATAAAGTTACCTTAATCTTCTTAGCTAATATTAAAAGTACAAGAGGTCCTAGGGTAGCTTTTACCTTATATAAGATATTAGCCTACTATATAGGCTCTTAGATTATTACTATATCCTTAGTATAATAGTAAAAAGACAGTAGAATTCTAGCTCTTTACTAGTAGTAGTATTACTATAAGGTATATAACTATACTTTTACTTTATTATTTACTTATTAACCTTCTTAAAGTAAAGTAAAAGCTATTAAAGCTATTAGTATAGTATAGTACTTATTAAGTACTACTATATCTAGTTAGTAGTTTATTTATATTATCTAGAGTACTATTATAAAACTAAGTGTTATAGCCTTCTTTAGTATTACTAGTACTACTTAGTAGCCTAGCTTACTAGCCTCTTTATACTATTATTAGTATACTAGCCTCTTTATACTACCTTACTATATCTCTCTAAGTAATAGTATTAGTATAACTATAATAATTATATTCCCTTTATAACTACTACTAGTACTAAGAATACTAAGCTTTTACTATACTTTATCTTAGCTATTTATACTACTAGTGTCTTATACTAGAGGATAGCCTTAAGTGCTACTACTAGTTACCTTAGAGTATTACTATACTACTATTATAAAGATCTAGTAGGCTACTATAGGCTTTATAGCCTTAGTGTCTATAGGTACTACTACTACTTTTTTTTACTATCTTTTACTACTTTACCTTTACTTTTATACTAACTCTTAGCCCTAGAAGCCTAGGAAATAGTACTACTAAGTACTAACCTTATAAAACTACTACTATAGGCTTTTATTTTAACTATACTTATACTATATAGCTAGGTATATATACTATCTTAATATACTAAAGTATACTACCTAGAGTACTACTAGGTTATTTTTTACTTTACTATTACTAATACTAACTCTAAATCTAAGTCTAACTTTATATTCTTTACCTTTTACTTCTTAAAGAGTCCTATAGGTACTACTATAATATAGTAATTATCTTATACTATATTATCTATATACTAAAGGCTATCTTAAGTAGCTTTACTATAACTAACTTTAAGGTAGTTATAAGTTTACTAGTATTCTATAGTTTATTACTATTAGTTAGCCTTTCTTTTTTATAACCTTATACTATATATAAGGTTAGTTAGTAAAAAAAAGCTACTAACTACTATATTAGTTTCTAATATACTATACTTAATTATTTACTTTACTTATATATACTTCTAGAAAGTAAAATAATAGCTAAGTAAATAACTAGTACCTTAGCTACTTCCTAGGGGAAAATTAGTATACTACCCTATAGTGCCTTATATAGATAAAGTTCTTATAGTATAATTATAATACTTACTATTCCCTAGTTAAGAGGATATTCTAAAGCCCTTTTACTACTATATTCTAGAACTAAATTACTATAATCTTTATTACCTTTACTAGTATTTTAGCTATTAAGTAAATAAAGAAAAAGAGAAGGCTAAGAAGCTTTTTTACTAACCTCTAGTATACTTTAACTTACTTAGTATCCTATTATATTTACTTATTTAGGCCTAGATAGCCCTAGGCCTTACTAATACTAACACTATCTACACTAATAATATACTAAAGAATATAATACTAGTGTTTCTTTATTTATTCTTAGTTAGTAAAATCTATTATAAAGCTATACTTTACTAACTTATTTAACTAGTTATCTTAGAATATTAATAATAAGACCTTTAGTAGCTATAGTAGCCTTACTATCTCCTTTATTATCCTATGTATAAGGGCCTAGGCTAGGCTAGCTACCTCCTAGACCCTTATATAGATTATTTACTAGAAGTCCTCTATAAGAAAGTTCTCCTTAAACATAAAAAGCTACTTATTTAGCTAGGTAATACTACCTCTTCTTTTTATCTTTTACTAAATCTTTATCTTATATAATATATATATATAGTAAGTAGCGCATTATAGTAAGTAGCGTATATCTACCTTATTTTTACTAGCTTTATCCTTATATTAACCTTTCTCTATATACAATAATAGAATCCTCTTCTTAAGAAAGCTAAATTATCCTTGTAATTATAGCTATCTAAAAAGACTAAAATCTATTTATACAAAAGGCAGCCTCTATCTATAATATACCTAAAACTACACTCTATTATTAACGCACTAGAAAAGTTACATAAGCTAAGACACATTCAAAATTAATAAAGATAACTATATCTAAAGAGGAGGTAATTCTTAAAAGGGTTATTAACCTAATTAATTAAGGATTTCCTCTGTAATAAGAAGATATATAAGATATAGCTAATTAACTCCTTAATATATATAATAAGATATATATTAGACCCTAATAAGCAGAGAACTTTATATAATAATAACCCTAATTAAAAATGTAATTTTAACGTTAAATTAACTATTAGAAGGCCTTAGCTAAGGATCCTATAATTATATAAGGCTAGTTTACACTTATATAAAATATAATTATAAAGTATAGGATATAGGATTATAATATCTATAATTTTAATAAGACTAGGTTCCTAATAAGAATACTATTATATATAAAGGTTATTATAACTTTTAACTAATATAAAGGCCTTATATAAAGTAGCTTAGTAATTATAAATAGGTTTCTATTATTTAGGGTGTATATATAGATAGCTAGGTAATACCTTTATACGTTATTATAAAAGTAAATATTACCTTCTATTATAGTACTTTAATAGTAAATTTCTAGCTATATAGTGTATTTACTTAAGTAAAAATAAATAAACTATAAACAAGATTAGCCTAGATTAGCTAAAGTACTTTAATTAGTGTATAAAGTCTTATACAAAGGGTACTTATTACCTTCTAATCCTAGATAGCTATAATAGCTATAAATTAACTAAATTTAATAACTACT
>NW_026850920.1:0-12942 GCF_030913465.1 Colletotrichum navitas
AGAAGAAGGGAGTATTATAGAAGAAGAAGTAAAAGATAAAGAAATAGAAGATTTTGAAGAAGTAGAAGAGATAGAAGAGGATTCTAGTTACTAAGAGCTATTTATTATATAGTTAGTTATTATATAGTTAGTTATTATATAGTTAGTTATTATATAGCTAGGTATTAAAAGCTATTTATTAATTTTTATATAGTTAGTTATTATATAGTTAGTTATTATATAGTTAGTTATTATATAGTTAGTTATTATATAGTTAGTTATTATATAGTTAGTTATTAAAAGTTATTTATTATATAGTTAGCTATTAAAAGCTATTTATTATATAGCTAGTTATTATATAGTTAGTTATTATATAGTTAGGTATTAAAAGCTATTTATTATATAGTTAGTTATTATATAGCTAGGTATTAAAAGCTATTTATTATATAGTTAGGTATTAAAAGCTATTTATTATATAGTTAGTTATTATATAGTTAGTTATAATATAGTTAGTTATTATATAGTTAGTTATTATATAGTTAGTTATTATATAGTTAGTTATTATATAGTTAGTTATTATATAGTTAGTTATTAATAGTAACTTTAGTATAGTTATAGTATATTAATATATTATACTTTAAGTAATATATAGTTCTTTTATCTATATTACTTATATAGTACTAGTAGTAAATACTTATAAATAATACTTAATAAACTTTACTATATCTTAGTTTTTAAGTATACTATATTTTAAATAAAATATATAAATAATACTATACTATAAAAGAAGGTTAATAGTACTATATATAATTAATTTACTAATTTTTAATTATTTTTATTTTTTATATTGTATAGTTGTATATTATACAAAATACAATACAGATACAATACAATACAAATACAAATACATGTATTGTCTTTCCTATACAATATAATACAAATACATGTATTGTATTTGTATTGTATTATATTATATTTATATTATATTTTTGTATTATATTGTATTTTGTATTTTTTTTAAACTCTCTGATTAAGACATTAACGCTAATATAGAAGGTTTTAGATTAGTTATCTATTATAAATAGGGACTAAGAGATATAGATATAACTAAAGGTATTCTTATAACTAGATAAAGACTACAAGAAAGCGTAGAAAGTTATTATAATATAGCACAAGAAAGCAGCTAAATACTATAATAACTAATATAAGAGAATATAGTATAATAGCTAATTAGAAGTTAGTAATATAGTCTTAGTATTTAACGTTAAAAGATCTATTAATAAGTCTACTATTAAGAAGCTTAATTACTAATAGTAGGGACCTTTTTATATTTACTTAAGGGCACTAGATATACCTTTGTACTATATAGTAATATTATCTAGGGACAAGATTATTAGGAAAATATATAGAGGTAACTAGTTATAAAAGTTTATTAAAGCCCCTAAAGGGTACTAGGAGCCTATTAACAAAGGGATTCTTAGATCTAATTTAAAAGAAAATATTATAAAACTCTTTTTAGCGTTTAGTTAGTTAAAAGGTAATAAAGATAAAGTTATAAAGGAGAAAAAAGAGAAACCTCTTTTACCTAAAGCTAATAATAGGGATAATTTATTTAACTCCCTTATAATAAGGTTATAATAGTACTTAGTAGACCTATAAGAAGCCTATAATAGGATTAAAAGTTAGGTATTTAAAGTTATACTACTATAAATAGATCTTAAAAAAGGTAAAGAGTATATCTAGATAAAAGAACTAGATAATATAGGATTTCTTTTATTATAATAAGCTACTTTTCTTTATTCTTAGACCTAAACTACTTTATATTTCTCTAGAAGTTAGGTTATTTTTTATTATTTTCTTATAAACCCTGTTTTTATTTTTATAATTATTCCTATTAGTAATAGTGCTTTATTCTCTCTAGGTAAGGCTAAGAGAGCTTATAATCTACTTTATTATAAATTATAAAGGCATCTATAAAGTAAAGATATAGTAAATATAGTAGAAGGAGGCTCTAGGATAAAACTTATTAGCCTAGGCAGTATGTTTTTATAGAGTAAGTTAAAGCTAAAGAGGTTAACGCTATATATAGTAATAGTCTAGGGGATTCTTAACTATAGGATAAGAAGCTTATTAAATTTACTACTTTATCTTTTTTTTCTTTTAGTTTTAACGCTATATCTATATTATTACTAAATACTTTTAATATTATAAAAGTATTAACTTTAGGTTTTATAATAAAAATAGTTAGCGCAAGGGGTACTAGGAAGAGATATATATTTAAAGTATAGGTTATATACCTAAGCCCTAGTCTTATTATTTCTAGTTATATACGCTTACTTCTTATAATAGCTATAAAGTATAGTGTTTCTTCCTCTATATCCTTATATAAAGAAGCTATATACAGTAGTTATACACTTAAACACCTTGCTTATCTACATCCTGTTAATTATAGTAACACTATAATAGATAAATATATAACAACAAAGGTTTCTAGATCCTTGTGTCTTTTAGTAGACAAGCTTAAAGTCCTTTAGACTAAGGATAATATACTAGAAGTTTAGGTTTATAATAGCTAGTAATTTATTAGACTATAACTATAAGATAAAGGTAACCTTAAAATATTTATTCTAAGGAATAGCAAGGAGTAACTAAGTAAGACTTATAGTAGCCTATAATAGTTAATAACTATCTAATAACCTTCTAGAGGTAATTTATAGACCTAAAGTGAATTATTATTAAATAATATATACTTTAGTAAATTATTTAGCTTAGTAGACAGTATTATACCTTTATCTAAACTAAGAAGCTAGACTACTTTATAGGTAAAGAGATCTTAAGTATAAGGTTAATTAGTGTTCTTAATACTACTAATAAGGAATTAGAAGTTATTTATAGTTATTAAAGTATTAAAAAAATATAATATAAATATAATATAAATATAATATATGTATTCCTATTTTTTTTTCTAGTATAATATAATATATGTATTTATATTATATTCTTTCCTATATATAATATAATATAAATATAAATACATATATTATATTTTATATATTATATAAAATACAAAGAAAAAATACAAGATTAATTCTTTTTATATATATTTATATAGTAGTCTAATAATATATAAGTAAAAATATATTAGTAGGTTTATATATATATCTATATATTAAAATAATTATTTTATTAATACTAATACTATTACTTCTTTATATATATTATATATATTTAAAAGTAGTTATATTATTCTTTACTCTTAGTTACTTAGTTATTAATACTAAGATTTCTAATATTATTACTATAAAAAGTATTTAGAATAATATTAGTAATATAGTATTCTTTTACTTCTTTAATATTATAATTTAAAACACTATTTATACTACTTTCTTCCTAGTTATAATAATTATAACTAATACTATACTCTATAGTATTACTAATAAGATTCTATTATATAATATATTAGTATAAGTTATAATTTATCTTTAATTATATATAATTTTAAAAACTAATAAGTTACTTACTTTAAATTCCTTATAAGTATTATTAGTAATACTATTTATTTTCTTATTAAATACTTTTAATAATAGTAGCTTTAAAGAATTACTTATAATACTATCTTTATCTTGTATTATAATATTATATAGTATAGTATAAGGATTAAATATCTCTAAAGTATTAATATTCTATTAGTCTTATAAATCTTATTATTTAGTTTCTTCTTTTTCTAAGTCTTCTAATAATATATCATCAATAGAAGAAATATAACTACCAGAATCTTCTATTAAGTTAACTATATCTATAATACTACTACTAGTATTATCATTTACTATAAGATTTAAGGTATTATAGTAGTTAACTTTATTATTAAAGTCTAGGTATTTTTAATAATAAAATATACTAAGAGGTAAAGAGGATTCTATCTAAGTAAGTAAAGTTAGCTAAAAGAAATAAACTAATTATATTCTTCTTAAATATTAAAGTACTTACTATAAAGAATCTATTTAGTATTTTATTAATAATAAATATAATATAGCTTAAGAAAAAGGTTATTTATAAAGGACTATACTTAGAATAATAACTAATAAATATAATCTATAGATAATAAGGTAATACTTAATAATATAATAAGATATTAAAAAATAAAAAGATATAAATCTTAAGAATATAGATATTAAGATATTTATACTTTAAAAATACTTTACTAAGTATTATTATATAGTATTATTATATATAAATATTATATATAATTCTTATAAGTTTTACTTTATAGAATAATTCTATAAAGTAACTTTATAAAGTATATAATCTAAAGTATAATATAAACTATATATAGTTATATTATATATTTTATACTACTATAAACTAATTATACTTAAGTTTTTATAACTTTTAAGGTATAACCTTATAAAATTATATAATTTATAACTATACTATATAGTTATATGTATAGTTTTATTATATATACTATACTACTATAAACTACTTTTACTTAATCTTTTTATAACTTATAACTTATAACCCTATAGAATTATATAGCTTATAACTATACTATATAGTTATAAGCTATATAAAGTATATTATAATATATAAATATTTAAAATATTATATTATAAGATATTTAAAGTAAATAAAGAATATAAGTCTTAATATAAAAAGGTACTATACTTTACTAAAATATAATTATTATTTTAGTATTACTATATATATTAACTTTAACCTTATATTATATATATTATTTTTAAAAAAAAAGATAAAAAACTTAAAATCTTATAATTATTATAAAACTTATATATTTCCTAAAGTAGTAATTAGTAAGGCTAATAAGTTACTTACTTAAATAGGAAAGGCTTATAAAATCCTAGTGTTTTTATACTTTTTTCTTACTTATGTACTTCTACTTTACTATTATTTTTATACTTTCTTTTTACTTATGTACTCTTACCTTACTATTGTTTTTATACTTTCTTCTTACTTATGTACTTCTACCTTACTATATATATAAGGTAGTAATATATAAAGACCTGCATTAGAACTAGAAAAAATCAGGTTTTTTAACTAGACTAAGGGTAAATATTTATCCCCTTTTATTTCTAAGAATTCTAAGAAAAGAAGAAGAAAAAGAAGAAGAAGAATATCTATATATACTCCTTAAATCCTCCTTTTATTTTAGATAGTCCTTAGAATAAGAAATTATACCTTTCTCTATATATTAGATATAATAGATTCTTTTACTCCTTTAGCTAGTTTACTAGTAATAGACCTTACTGCTTAACAAGTTATTATTTAAATAATAGCTTAGAACTTTCCTTAAGGTCTTTCTTAAGCCCCTCCTAGTTATATCTCTCCTAAAGAGGTACTACTAGATTCTTCTTCTTAAGAGCTTTCTAATGATACTACTTTTGCCCCTATCGACCTTTTTTCTGAATTTATAGAGTATCTAGAAGATATTCTATCTTCTTTTACCCCCTAAGAAGATACTTTAACCCCTTCTACCTAGCTTCTAGCTCTAGAAGAAAGCTTTTAGCCTTCTTTTATACCTTAGTTAGTAAGTAATAATTATTATAGTATTTATATATATATATATTAATTAGTTATTATAGGGGGTATTAAAGAAGTATACTTGTTCTTTTTATAAGACTTCTTATAAGTCTAAGAGGTCTTATGTATCCTATATACGTTAGCTTAAGCAGAAAAGAGGAAAGTGTTCTAGAAAATAGGCCTAGTATATAGTTAGTATATAGATATATATACTATATATTTTTCTTAAATATTTTACTTATATATTTAAACTTATTATCTAATTAAATAGTTATAAGTAAGTAGTATAAGTTAAGAAATTACCTTAAAAAGGTCTTATAGTTATAGTAAGTAGTTATATAATAATTAACAGAATATTAAGAATATTACTTTATATAAATAATAAGCTAGTTTAGAAAAAGTAAATATTTTTAAAAGAAAAGTACCCTAGAAAAGGTCTTATAGTTATAGTAAGTAGTTATATAATACTTAAAAAGATATAAAGAATATTATACTATATAAGTAAAAGGTTAGTAAAAGAAAAGTAAATATCTTAAGAAAAAGTACCCTAGGAAAGGTCTTATAATTATAGTAAATAGTTATATTATACTTAAAAAGATATTAAGAGTACTATACTATATAAGTAAAAAGTTAATTAAGTAAAAGTAAATATTCTAGAAAAGTACCCTAGAAAAGGTCTTATAGTTATAGTAAGTAGTTATATAATACTTAAAAAGATATTAATAATACTATACTATATTATATATAAGTAAAAGATTAGTTAAGTAAAAGTAAATAATCTAAAAAGGAGTACCCTAGAAAAAAGTCTAAAAGTTATATAGAGTATATAATATTAATACTTAAGAAGCTCTTATATAAATAATATATAATATAAATAATCTAATAAGTAACTTATAATTTTAAATTATAAGTATCTTTAAAGACCTATAAACTCTATATTTATATACTATACTAATAATATATATACTTATAAGTTTATTTATATAGTTTATAGTTATATCTTATAATTATATTCTATAGTTATAGTTTATAGTTATACTTTATAGTTATACTTTATAGTTATACTTAATAATTATAGTTTATAATTATATCTTATAGATTATAGTTTATAGTTATACTTTATACTTATACTTTATAATTATAGTTTATAGTTATACTTTATAGTTATAAGTAACATATATATATAGTAAGTAGCGCATTATAGTAAGTAGCGCACGTCTACCCTATTTCTACTAGCTTTATCTTTATATTAACCTTTCTCTATGTACAACAATAGAATCCTCTTCTTAAGAAAGCTAAATTATCTTTATAATTATAGCTATCTAAAAAGACTAAAATCTATCTATATAAAAGGCAGCCTCTATCTATAATATACCTAAAACTATACTCTATTATTAACGCACTAGAAAAGTTATATAAGCTAAGACGCGTTTAAAATTAATAAAGATAACTATATCTAAAGAGGAAGTAATTCTTAAAAGAGTTATTAACTTAATTAATTAAGGATTTCCTCTATAATAAGAAGATATATAAGATATAGCTAATTAACTCCTTAATATATATAATAGGATATATATTAGACCCTAATAGGCAGAGAACTTTATATAATAATAACCCTAATTAAAAATATAATTTTAACGTTAGATTAACTATTAGAGGGCCTTAGCTAAGGATCCTATAATTATATAAGGCTAGTTTACACTTATATAAAATATAATTATAAAGTATAAGATATAGGATTATAATATCTATAATTTTAATAAGACTAGGTTCCTAATAAGAATACTATTATATATAAAGGTTATTATAACTTCTAACTAACGTAGAAGGCCTTATATAAAGCAGCCTAGTAATTATAAATAGGTTTCTATTATTTAAGGTATATATATAGATAGCTAGGTAATACCTCTATATATTATTATAAAAGGTAAATATTACCTTTTATTATAGTACTTTAATAGTAAATTTCTAGCTATATAGTATATTTACCTAAGGAAAAATAGATAGACTATAAATAAGATTAGCCTAGATTAGCTAAAGCACTTTAATTAGTGTATAAAGTCTTATATAAAAGGTACTTATTACCTTCTAATCCTAGATAGCTATAATAGCTATAAATTAACTAAATTTAATAACTACTATAAAAAGAAGGTATTATTACTTTATATATACCTCCTTATTTATTATATAAGCTTTAGCCTTTTAATATTAGCTATTTTAGCCCTTTAAAGCACTTATATAGTAAGAAAATTAAGAAAATAATATAGATATAAATTATATATATTACTAAGGATAACTTTTTTCTTACCTTTAAAGTAGTATTCTTTACTTTAATAGGTAAAATAAACATATAAGTAGGTTTTTAATAGGCTAGTCTTATACCTTTTAATCCTAAAGTTATTATTTCTTGCCTAGATTTTAAGCTAAAGACACTAACACTAGTTAACTTATATCTAACTAGCTTAGGCTTATAAGACCTAAAGACACTAATAACAGTAATTAAAGGTATATAAAGCTCTACCTTATTAAAAAAAAGGATTAAGGACTATTAAGGAAGTTTACTAACACTAATATATAAGGTAATTAACTTATAGTTAAAGGGTATTAGTAAGTTAGTATATTAACTTACTATTATTAAAGTAAAGAACTATTAACTTTATATAGGATAAAGGTACTTAGTAAGCGCTAGAGGGCTAAAAAGACCTAACTATGTCTTAGAGGATTACTTAATATAGCTAAAGTAAAGGCACTATAAGGAGAAAAAGACATTATTAAAGCTAGAGGTAAGGAAATATCCTAAAAGGGGGGTTATATAGAGAGTAGTAAACCACTTATACAATAATATAGTAATTATAGGAAGACTAAATATAATATATAAACCTATAAGGTAGTTTAGGATACTAATAAAGAATAAGGTAATATATATTTTTAATTAATTTTATATAATCTAGTTAAATTAAGTTATTAAAAAGATAGAAAGGTAGGTAATATATACTACTTACTATAATATACTACTTACTATATATATACGTTATAGTTTTATCTTATAGTTATATCTTATAGTTATACTTTATTAGTTATATACTTTATTATATAGTAAATAATTATAATAAAATAACTATATATACTATTTCTTTCTCTCTTTCTAATTCTTTATTTTATCTTTACTATTAACTATATTTTACTTAACTTATAACACTATATACTATATTACCTATAATATAATATATAAATATAACCTTAAGAAAGACTACTTACTATATAATATTATAACTATTACTTTAAAATAACTTATTAAACCTATAAAACTATATTTTATATTTTATTATTAAATATATCTAAAAAAAATAGTAGCATCTAACGATTCTTATTCTTTTTACAAGAGCTCTTCTAATATAACAGATAGTAAAGCTTCTTCTTAAGTTACAGTAAACTCTTTAACTAATAAAATAGAAGGAAAAAAAAATTAATATATAGACATATTAGAGAATAGTCTTACTTATACTATTAAGCCTACTAATTCTTATATTATAGTAAATAAGCTATTTACTTATAATTTAAGTACTATTAACTATAGTAGACCTAGGGAAATTATATATAAATGTAATATGCCTAACTATAACTTTAGCTTTAAAACTAAGACTAAAAGATTTTAAGCTAGCTAAGGCTAAGTATCCTATAAACAAAAACATCCTAATATAATTATTAAAGAAGAAGAAAAAGGAGATCCTTCTAAAATATCTAGTAAGTTATATATATATATATATATATATTATTTTATTTATTAAGTATTATTCTTTTAAAGATATTAACTAACTCTTTAACTCTCTATAGTTAAAAACTAGATTAATAGTAGAAATAATAGAATAAGTTAAGTAAATATTAATAACTTTATAAGTAATACTTCTATAAATAGTAACTTTAAAAGACCTTAGCTTTTAAATACTATTTTTAAACTAGAGACAGTAGTTATTAACTGTATTAAGTTTTTAATTAATAATAACTTACCTTTTTATATTATTACTTCTAATAACTTTAATAATTTATTAGAATATTTTAATCTATAAGTTAACTTTTAAAAATAATATTGTATAGCTTATAATAGTATTTAACTAACTATATTTATTATATTATAGTAATAGTCCTAAGTTATACTATAGTAAAGTAATAAGTAGTATTAATACTTTATTTAATACTACTAAAGATACTATATTATTTTACTTAAGTAATTACTTTAATAACTATAGTTATATATCTTTACAACTAGATATATAGACTTCTATAGACTCTAAGAGCTACCTAGGCGTTATAGGTACCTTTATTAATAGTGACTTTATATTAGACTATAAAATCCTAGGTATTTAACTTTTTCTTATTTAATTACTAATATATTATATTAAGAGTATATATACTAATAATATTAATAGACTTTAAGGCTCTAGATAGTGCATATACTAGTGTATATCTTAGTAAAGTATTTAAGTCTAATATTATAGAAGGTTATAATATTCCTTTTAGTAGAGTTATAAGGTAAGTATTAGATTATTAAATTATATATAAATAATAAACTAGTAACTAACTTATTATAGCTTTACTAGAGATAATAGCTATAATAATAATACCTTTCTATCTAATATTATTAATAATTATAAGTTATCTTATAATAATAATATATCTAATATTAGGTGTACTATATATATATTTAATATTATTACTAAAGATATTATTAATACCTTTATTAATACTTCTACTAAAGATACTATTATTAAAGAGTTTAAGAATATTACTATTATTAATAATTATGATAGAGAAATTAAAGAATTAAATACTATAGAAAAAAAAAAGTCTTAAAGGTAAATACTAGTAAGTGTATTACTTTTTTAATAGGAAATTAATTAGAGGGCGTTGTAAATTAATATAGGGGTATTACTTTTATAAAGGTGTTACTGTTTATTTACCTAATTAGTTAAAAAAAGTATTATTAGTGTAGTTAAACTCTACTAGACCTACAGAAGGTATCTTGTCCCTTTTAATCCTTTTTACTAGTATAAAAGGCTAATTTAGTCTTAGTTTTATTTATACTATTTACTTACTATAGCTTTATAATATATTCTATAGTATAAAATATAACCTATTTACCTTCTTACTTTTAGTTTTATCTTAAGAGAGTAACTAGTAATTAATTATAACCTACTACTATTATCTAGCTACTTATTATTATCTTCTTTCTTTAAAAGTAGTTATCTTAGCGTTAGCTAGTTCTATAAAGCTAGTAATCCTAAGGGGTAGTATAACTTTTTAGCTAAGCTTTTATTAAGCTTACTATAAGATATATTACCTCTTTTATACTATAAACTATATTACCTTAGTATAAAGCTAATACTTTACTTTACTTACTATTTCTCTAAGAGAATAATAAAAACTTAATAGACTATTCTTTTTTAACTTTCTTTAGAGTATAGCCTTTTTTTTTTTATAAGTAGTCTTAGTAACTTTTTTATTTTACTATATAGTAGTTTAATAGTACTTTTAACCTTATTTAATAGGTTATTAAGACTAATTAGTAGCTAATAATAGTACTTCTTTAATAATAAGAGTATATTTATTAATAGTAAGAATAATAAGGTCCTTAAGCTAATCTACTACCTTATTTACTACCTTAATAATAATTTCCCCCTTAAAGTAAAGCCTCTTTTTAAACTATAGCCTCTTACTATACTATAAGTAACTAATCTTCTTTTCTTCTTATACCTAATATCCTAAATCTACTAATACTTAGTAATCTAGAATAAACCTTAGACGCCTTCTTTAATTAAGTTAATACCTTTATAAAAGCTAATAAATTTAGTATTATAAAGAGAAACTAGTATAAAGCTTAAGGCTAAATTATATACTATATCTTCTAATATAACTAATTTAGAAGCCCTAGACTACTAAGGGGTAATAGTATTTAATAGTATATATCTTAGAAATATAGTTATTAATAGTAGATTATTATAAAGGCCTAAGAGAAGAGTAAATAGCTACTATATTATTATCTAGAAACCTAGTATAGTTAGTATAACTATAGCCTTAGCCTTAAAGCCTTTATATATCCTTTTTATTATAGGCTTACTTAGCCTATAATAAACACTATAAATATAGTAAGCTATTAAGTTAGTATTTAGGTATATAATATATATACTATTATTTAAGAGTAGTTCTTAGCTTCCTTATTTACTTAATAAGATATTTATAATATTAAAGCCTATATAAACTAAGAGAAGTTAAATAAGTATTTACTAACTATAGCTTTAATTAAGCTATTTAATAAGTAAGATATCTTATATATAGTAACATAAGTAAATAATAAGCTAGACTACCTTATTAGCCTTATTTAGACTTTTTTTTACTGTCTTAAAATATAAAAGTAATTCCCTAAAGTAATTAGTTTTAATAATACCTATAACACTAATTACTTTAAACTTCTACTCTTCTAGGCCACTAGATAAACCTACCTTAGATCTATTTATAATCCTATATTTAGCTTTATTACTAATAAAAGGCTAAAGGGTTTTTAGTTTTTCTTAGTAAGTATTTACTAACTTATAGACTAACACTTAGTCTATTACCTTACTATTATTATTATAGACTATAATAAGTAAATAAAGGCTATACTAAATAAGTAGTATAATAAGGTTAAGTAGTATAGTCCTAAGAGTTATATAGTAGTTAATATAAGGGATAAAATAATAAGAAGGCTATTTACCTATTAAAAAAGGGATTAATAGACCTAAGAAGGGATTAGAGGGGATATAATTATTTATATATAGTTATTATTATTAGCCTTAATACTCTATATAGAAATACACTACTAGTTATTACTACACTTTTATTTATTTAGTAAAATTTACTCTTTTTATAATTACTCTATTAATTTATACTTTTATTCTAGTATCTTTATAGATTAGGTCTAAGAATTATAAGACTAATTAATTAATATATATATTATTATTATTAGACTTAGTTATAGTGTAGGTAGTTTTTCTATGTTTTACTATTCTTTTTTTCCTTTGTTAGGTAGCCTAGATGCTTTGCCCTTTCTTAATAGTTCCTAGAGGTAGATCTACTTCTTTAGTATAGGTATTCTATACTAGACTATAGATAGGCTCTCCTATATAGTTATAATAAATTTATAGTTAATAAAAATATAAATATAATATATTATTAATATTTAGTAATACTTCTACTTAATTAACAGTAGAACTAGTAAAAGATATAGTAGCTATATACTCTTATAGACTAATTTATAAGGATAAGATAGACTCTAAAAGCCTCCTTAAAGTAGTAAGAATACACTAAGATTTATTAAGTATATATATATTCTTTTTTTATTTTTAACCTCTCTTTTTATTTTATATTTCTCTTTTTAATTAATTATAAATA
>NW_026850921.1:0-12914 GCF_030913465.1 Colletotrichum navitas
ACTACTTAATTTATTATATTATTATATCTCTTAGGATCTCTTTAACTTTTAACTAGATTTAACTACTTAAAGTAGCTTATATACTTAAGAGATAAGTATACTACTTAGCTTTTTAAAGTTATACTTCTAGAAAGACCTATAATAATATATTCTAGTTATCTATAGATTTATTACTTAGGTTACTAGTAGTAAAAGGTTAATATTTATAAGATTACTAAGATAAAGATATATTAGTTATTAGTATTAAAGAGATATAGAGTATAAAAGGTAATAGTAAAGCTTAGATAAATATAAGCTTTTTTACTAAATATAAAAAGCCTATAGGTAGTAAGAAGAAAGTAAGGCAAAAATTATTACTTATATAGTAAAATACTTTGTCCTAGACTACCTTATAAACTATAGCTAAGGTAGTACTTATAGTAATCTATATATAATATAAGCCTTCTTAGTGTTATAACTAGACTTTATTAAAAAAAGAGGCTTAGTTTAATAGTACTTTTACTAGTAGCACTAGTATATAGTAGTATTATAGTATAACTTTTACTTTTACTAAGGATAAATATATATATAGATATTAGGCTTATTTATTAATATATAACTATAAGAAATATATTTAGAAAAAATAATTTAAAGTTAAACTATAAAGTTATATTAAATACTTAATAGGATATATATAAAATATATATAACCTTTATAGAATTTAAGTACTTTTACTATATAGCGTAATTATTATATATAATATATACTTTAATAAGATAAAGTTCTTCTAAAGTAAAAACAGAAAAAGTAATATAATAGTAAAGTTTAAAATAAGAAATATAGTTAAAATTATTAAAAATAAAGACTATAAGTAAGATATAATAATAAATATACTTAGATTAATAAAAGTAATAATAATAGTATTTAAAATAATAGTTACTATAATATAAAGTAATAATCTTTTATTAAATAATACTAAAGTAATTACTTAAGATATTAAGTAATATAACTAAGGTATTACTATAAGAGAAAAAGAAGAGGTATAGACTCTTAAGATAACACTAGGCCCTAGTAATCTAAATACTAAACTAGCCTTATCTTCTAAAATTAGTTAACTAGATATAATACTTAATAATAGTTAAGTAGTAGAATTATATAATAAGGCTAAGCGCTATAGTATAAAAGAGATTATAACCTTATATAAAGGAGATCTTTTAACTTTAATACTACTAAATAATAACTAGTGTTCTAAAATTATAAAAGATACTTAGATTAATATATAACTATATAATTAACCTAATAGTCTAAGCTAAGAAAAGTAAAGCTAAGATATAAGAATAAGCTAATAATAAAGGTACCTTTTAGTGTATATAGGTATAGTTAACTTTAGTACACTAAAGTATAGACTAAGAGTAAAGTGCCTACTAGTAGCTTTTAAGAGAGTATTCTTCTTGTCCTTTAGTTAAAGAAAAAGACTAAGACTTAAGAGCTTCTTTATAACCTTCTTAAATAATTAATAAGAAGTAAAAGCTAAAGTAAGTAATAAGTGCTATATACTATATACTATAGTAAATATAGTAATATATAAGCTAATAACCTATTATATACTATAAATATTAAATAAAAAGTAATATTATTATAATAATCTTATAAGACTACTATAAACACTAAAGAAGTTAATTAAGATATCTTTAGACCTTTCTTAACTATTATAATAAGTAATAGACTATAAAATTATAGAACTAAGGTATCTTAAAGTATTTAAGGTAATTAATAAGTAAGATTTACTACTAAAAGTAAGGCTTCTCTTATTAAAGTAAGTATAAATATATAAGTAGGATCTAGAAAAATATTTTAACTATAGTAAGGTATAAGTTATTATAAGGGAAGATATATAAAAAAAGACCTCTTTTTTTAGATATATATAGTAACCTTTATAGTATAAAACTTTTATATAGTAATAGCTATTACTATATAATTTAACCTTAAAGTTAAATAACTTAATATAGTTAATATATTTCTTAATATTAAAAGAGACTTATTAAAAAAGTTAGTATACTATAAGCTACTACTAGGTTATTAGTAAAAAGGAAAAGTAGTATTTATTATATAGGCCTTATATAGGCTATATAATATACTTCTTCTTTAGTTTAAGGAGTTTATAAGAACACTAAAAAACCTAGGACTACTATTATTAAAAGAAGACCCTTGTCTCTTTATTTTTAAGGAGTATACTATATATATACTTTTTTATATTAATAATATTCTTATTATATACCTAAAAGAAAGCAAGGAAGTAAAAGAAGTAATTATTATAAGGCTAATAGAGGTATATAAAATAAAGGACCTTAGAAAAGTAAAGTAGTATCTAGGTATTTATATTATATATAATAGACCTAACTAAATAATATACTTTTACTATAACTAATATATCTATAGTATAGTTATAAAGTTTAAGTATATAGATAGGATTTCTTTTATAATACTAGTACTAATAATACATTTTCTTTAAAACAAAGGGATAGTAATACTAGTAAAAGTAAAGCTATTTTAAGAAATAGTTAAATTAATCTTATATACTACTATAATAATCTAGCTAGATATAGTATTTACTTACTTACTCTTCTTTAGATACCTAATAAACCTAAGTATATACTATATTTAAGTAGTAAAGTAGTATATTTTATACCTCTTTTATACTTTATATTTATTAATATACTTTAGTATCTTAAGGAGTATATAACTTCTTTATATAAGTAATACTTTTTTTACTAATAATATAATTACTTACTAGTTATCCTAGGAGTATATTATATATCTCTTTAGTAGCCTAATCTATTATAAAGTAACTTACTAAGTAATAGTTATAATATTAATAACTAAGGCTAAGCTTCTTACTCTTAACTATATAACTAAAGAGCTTATTACCTTAAAATAACTCTTTTATAATATTTACCTTAAATTAAAAGATAATATATAGGTAGTATAGTATAATAACTAGTAAATAATTTACTTACTTATAAAGAAATAAGAGAGAATTATAATATAACTTTACTATATTAATATCTAGAATATATAGCTATAAGAAGTCTATATAAAGGGTAAAGTTAATATTATATATTTATTAATTAATAAAATACTAGTAAATAGACTTACTAAGAATCTCTTATAAGCTAAATTTAAGTACTTTAGAGTACCTTTTAACTTATAAGATATATAGTATATAGTAAAATAAAAAAAACAAAGACCTAATTAATAAATAATAAAAAAAGTAAAAAGTAAAAACTTCTTAAAAATTAAATAATAGCCTAAGGCTAAGGCGCCTAAGCTAAAGTAAAATTAAAAATAGCCTAAGGGCTAAGAAGCCTATTAATAATAGAGAAAGACATCTATATAGTTATCTAAGAGATTATAAAATATAAAGTAAGTTCTTTATATAAAAGAGAGCTTACTAATAAAGCTATTAAGGTTAGCTTATATATATATAGTACTAAAGATAACACTATAATATATATAAGGACTAATAAGGAAGCTAAAGAAACACTTAAGGGTAATACCCTCTATAAAGGGATCCTAAGGCTACCTATTTTACTATACTTTTTCTCTTTTACTTTCTTTTACTTCTTTTTCTCTTTCTCTTTATCTTTGTCCTCCTCTTTATCCTTATTAAAAGAGATAGTTATAAGTAAAGTAGCCTTCTTTTTCTTTAGGGTTTAAGGTAAGACTACTTATATATATAACTATATAGCTATAATTACCTAAAATAAAGATATATAAGTAAAAGTAACTATTATATAAATAAAAAGTAATTTACCTTATATAAGGCTTTTTTATTACTTAAAGTATATAAGAGAGTATTAGCTAGGCTAATAACCTTAGAGGTAAATAGTATATATATATACTAATATATAATATATTAGTAATATTTAAGGCTAAGACTTAAGAAATACTTACTATTAAATTAACCTATAAATATACTCCTTAAGTAATACTTATAAAGGCTAATAATAGTAGGTCTTTTTACTATACTCTCTTAGTACTTTAGTGCTTTTATAAAGGCATTATTATTACTACTTAAATCCTCTTTAACTTAAGGAGATAGCAGTAGGCTTTCCTTATTATAAATATAAAAGTAAAAAAGTAACTATTTTACTACTACTTTATTATCTATAAAATAAGTTAATAATTAAGAAATAACTAGGTAATAATAAGTAAAAATATAGTAATTAAAAGTAAATCTAGGCCTAAGTTACTTAGCTCCTCTTAACTAAAGTTAAGAAGGCTAGTCTTTAGAGAGACTACTTATTATTACTTATATAGAGCTATATTTATTTATTAGTAATAAAAATTAATTAACTAGTAATAAGATAATACTTATAAGACTTATCTATAAGGGGGTTTTAATCCCTTATAGACTTACTAAAGGTCTTTTTTTTTAACTCCTTAAGAGAAGATAAGGTATACTTATAGTAACTATAGTAGTTATATAGTAATATAACTACTATAGTCTTAGGGCCTATAGTAGCTATAAAGGTATACTTATAAGCTTTACTAAAGGTAATAGTTTTATAAGATATCTAAAAAAAAAAAGTATTAGTAATTAAGTAAAGTAGTATAGTAATATAAATAAGTAATAAGTTAGTAATTAATTATAATAAAAAATAATAATATAACTTATAATTATTATTATAGATATTAAGAAAAAAAGAAAAAAGTAACTATAAATTTAGCCTTAAAGTAAATATTTACTAGTGTATAAGCTAGCCTTATAGTAAGTAGCCTTACTAATAAGAACACCTAATACTAGTAGCCTATAATTATATAATAACTAGCCCTTTTATACTAAAAGAACTATTTTCCTTTATATCTAGGCGTATAGTAACCTATACTAATGCCTAAGGAAGTATATTATATAGGTAATTAATTAGGATGCACTAGGAATTAATATAGACGCACTAGCTTTATAGATGCACTACTATTTATATTTTTAATTAGTTTAAAAAAAAATTATTAGTATAACTAAATTCTACTAGACCTATAAAAAGTAGCTCTCTTTTTCTTATCCCTCCTTATAATAAGGTTAATTTATTTAACCTTAGTTTTATTTATACTATTTACTTATAATAGCCTTATAATATAGTCTAAGGTATAGTATATAACCTACTTACTCTCTTACTATAGGTTATATCTTAAGAGAGTAACTAGTGACTAATTATAACCTACTACTATTATCTAGCTACCTACTATTATCTTTTTTCTCTAAAAGTAGTAATCCTAGCGTTAGCTAGTTCTATAAAGCAAGTAATTCTAAGAGGCAGTGTAACCTTCTAGCTAAGCTTTTATTAAGCTTACTATAAGATATATAACCTCTTTTATACTATAAACTATATTACCTTAGTATAAAGCTAACACTTTACCTTACTTAATATTTCTCTAAGGGGATAATAAAAACTTAGTAGACTATTCTTCTTTAGCTTTTTCTAGAGTGTAGCCTTCTCTTCTATAATAAATAGTCTTAGTAACCTCTTTATCCTACTATATAGTAGTTTAATAGTGCCTTTAACCTTGTTTAATAGGTTATTAAGACTAATTAATAACTAATAATAGTACTTCTTTAATAATAAGAGTATACTTATTAATAGTAAGAATAATAAGGTCCTTAAGCTAATCTACTACCTTATTTACTACCTTAATAATAATTTTTCCCTTTAAGTAAAGTATTTTTTTTAAACTATAGCCTTATACTATACTATAAGTAACTAATCCTCTTCTCCTCTTATATTTAATATCTTAAACCTACTAATACTTAGTAAGCTAAAATAAACCTTTAACGCTTTTTTTATAAAGTTAATACCTTTATAAAAGCTAATAGATTTAGTATTATAAAGTATAATAAAAAAAAGTCTATAGTTATCTTAAGTAATACTACCTCTAATATAATTAGTTTAGTAACCTTAAACTACTAAGAGGTAATAGTATATAATAGTATATATCTTAGAAATATAGTTATTAATAGTAGGTTATTATAAAGGCCTAAGAGAAAAGTAAATAGCTATTATATTATTATCTATAAACCTAGTATAGTTAGTATAACTATAGCTTTAGCCTTAAAGCCTCTATATATTTTTCTTATTATAGGCTTACTTAGCCTATAATAAATATAATTAATATAATAAGCTAATAAGTTAGTATTTAGGTATATAATATATACACTATTATTTAAGAGTAGTTCCTAGATGCCTTATTTACTTAATAAGATATCTATAACACTAAAGCCTATATAACTTAAAAGAAGTTAAATAGCTATTTACTAACTATAGCTTTAATTAAGCTATTTAATAAGTAAAATATCTTATATATAGTAAAGTAAGTAAATAATAAGCTAGACTACCTTATTAGCCTTATCTAGACCTTTTTTTATTATCTTTAAATATAAAAGTAATTTCCTAAAGTAATTAGTTTTAATAACACCTATAACACTAATTACTTTAAACTTCTACTTTTCTAGGCTACTAGATAAACTTACCTTAGGTCTATTTATAATACTATATTTAGCCTTATTAATAATAAAAGGCTAAAGGGTTTTTAGTTTCTCTTAGTAAGTATTTACTAACTTATAGACTAATACTTAGTCTATTATTTTACTATTATTATTATAGACTATAATAAGTAAATAAAGGCTATACTAAATAAGTAGTTTCTAAGGCCTAGTAATAACTCTATATTTACTATATTAACTTTAATAGTATACTTAAGGCTAAGTAGAAGTAGGTTAAAGACTTTACTTATAGTAGTAATAGTAGTAGGTCTAATAATAAGGCCTATTAGTAAATAATATAAGTAATAGCCTAGCTTAGTAATAAAGACTAGGCTTATATTAATATACTAGTAAATACTCTCCTTATATATATTATAAGGTCTTTATAATATAGAAGCTTATTATTTTTACTAAGACTAAGTATACCTTTAAGGAAGCTTAAACTAAGCTTTATAAAGAGTTTATTAACTAACGCCTAATCCTCTAGTACCTTTATATAATATACTTACCTTTAAAAGTATAGTAGGCTTATTACTTTATCTAAAAATACTAGAACTTTAGTGTCTATATTACCTTTAGTATAAAGTTAAGTAATAATAATATTAAAGGCTCTCTTTTAAATAGTCTTAGTTACTTATATTAACTTATTAATATTATATAAAATATAATTAATAACTAGAAGTTATACTTTAGGTAAGCTTATACTAAAGATAAAGTCTTTAGAAGCTAGAAGTATATAAGTACTTACTTTAAGCTCTTAGTAAACTTTAGATAATACTTTTCTTAAAGTGTCTAGTGTTAATTAAAAAGTAATACTAGCTAGTAAAAAAAGTAATACCTTCTATTAAAAGACTATTCTAGACCTTATTAGAGAATATAGTCTAAACTATACTGTTTTAACTAAGCTTAGTATTTTATACTACTATAAGATTTTACTAAATACTTAATTTAGTAGCTTTTAGTAAGTAAAAGGTATACCTTTAGTAGTGTCTTTAAGAGATATCTTCTTTTAATCTATACTAGTAAATCCTTAATCTAAAGATTATAGTATTCTTCTATAGTAGGCTAAAGAATATAGTATAGCCTATTTTATTATAACTATTCTTACTAAGAGAAGGCTACTTAATAAGCTAAACCTATACTTCTAGTAAAAGCTAAAGTATAAGTAGTAAAAAGTAAAGTTACCTACTAGAAAGTAAAATAAGTTAACACTAGCTAGATCTATATAAATATAAGTTAACTAAGTTAAAGCTAGATTTTTACCTTATTTTAGTAATAAATAAAAAGCTAGTCTAGTATTCTTAGTAAATAAAGAATAATAAGGAATTATATAAGTAAATAGCTACTTTAGCCTAGTATTTAAAGGATATAAAGTTAATAAAAATAGTTAGTAGTAATAATAAATCCTTATAGTTATATTATAAAAAAGTAGCTAAGTAGTAAGTATTTTAAATATAAAAAAGTTTACTTTTCTTAGGGTAAATAAGAAGTAGGCCTAGTAAGAGGTCTAATCTTTATAGCTATAAGAAGTAGGCTTAATAAAGGGGCTTTTTTATAGCTATAAGAAGTAGTCTTAGTAAAAGGGCTAACCTTTATAGCTATAAGAAGTAGGCTTAGTAAGAGGGCTAACCTTTATAGCTATAGGAAGTAGGCTTAATAGAAAGGCTTTTTTTATAGCTATAAGAAGTAGGCCTAGTAAAACAGCTAACCTTTATAGCTATAGGAAGTAGGCTTAATAGGAAGGCTCTTTTTATAGCTATAAAGTAAGGTTAATAAGGGGGCTTTTTTTATAGCTATAAAGATAGTGCTTCTTATAAAGGATATTTCCTATAGCTATAAAAAGAACCCCCCTTATAGAGCCTATTTCCTATAGCTATATAGGTTAATTAGTTAATAGTAGAATAGAATAATAGAATAGCTATATTAGTGTAATTACCTTTACTACTTTTATAAGGATATACTGTTTTTTTAAACTAATTAGAAATATAAATAGTAGTATGTCTATAAGGCTAGTGTATTTATATTAATTCCTAGTGTGTCCTAATTAATTACTATTATATAGGATATTACTAAGTAATACTACTTTTTAGAATAATATTGCTTATTAATTTAACCTTTACTCCTAAATATAGATACTTATAGTAGAATTTACTAAGTAAGGTAATATTTAAGAAATATAGATTATAGTACTATAGATAAAAGAAATAAGCTACTTTTAACTATAGAAATTACTTTTTAAATATACTACTTAATAATAAATTTATATATAGGGAATAAAATACTTAAACAAGACTTTAATTAACTTAGTTTTCTAATACTATATAATACTACTTATTTCTTTATTAAACTATCTATTTAATTTATTTATTTACTATTATAATTATTTATACTTCTTCTTTAAAATAGATATAATATTAAAGAAAATAATATATTTATATTTTCTCTTTATTAGTATTAATAAAATAAAATAGAATATTTAAATTTAAATAAAGTATAAAAAATAGTAAATATTATTAAGTAAAGAAAATCTAATAATAAAGTAACTAATTAATATAACTACTATTACTATTAGTATTATTACTACTAATTAGCATTATATCTTCTTCTTCTATATTATTATTTTCTTCTTTTTCTTCTTCTTCTTCTTCTTTTTCTATAATATATATATATAGTAAGTAAATAATTATAGTAAGTAGACTATATTTACTTACTTTTTACCTCTTTAAACTTTACACTATTATTTCTCTATATATAAATATATAATTCTCTTTAATTAAAAACTATATTATCTTTACCTTCTAAGCTATTAAAAAAGACCTAAAAATATCTAAATAAAAAGTAGCTACTGTCTTTAAGGTCCCTTATATAATACTCTATTACTAACGTATAAAATATATTATATAAGATAAAATATACCTAAACTTAAAGAAGATAATAAAAGTAAAGGAGAAGGTAACTCTTAAGAGGGTTATTAACCTAATTAATTAAAGGTTTCCTTTATAATAAGAAGATATATAAGATATAGCTAACTAACCTCTTAATAAATATAATATAATATATATTAGACCTTAATAGGTAAAGAACTTTATATAATAATAACCTTAATTAAAAATATAATTTTAATATTAAATTAACTATTAGAAAGCCTTAGCTAAAGATCTTATAATTATATAAGGGTAGTTTACACTTATATAAAATATAATTATAAAGTATAAGATATAGGATTCTAATATTTATAATCTTAATAAGACTAGGTTCTTAATAAGAATACTATTATATATAAAAGTTATTATAACTTTTAACTAATATAAAAGGCCTTATATAAAGTAGCCTAGTAATTATAAATAGGTTTTTGTTATTTAGAGTATATATATAGATAGCTAGGTAATACCTCTATATATTATTATAAAAAGTAAATATAACTTTCTCTTTTAGTACTAAAATAGCTAATTCTTAGCTAACTAGTGTATTTACCTAAGTAAAAATAAATAAATAATAAATAAGATTAGCCTAGATTAGTTAAATTATTTTAACTAGTATATAAAGTCTTATATAAAGGCTACTTATTACTTTCTAATTCTAGATAACTATAATAACTATAAATTAACTAAATGTAATAACCACTATAAAGAAGAAAAGATTATTACTTTATATACACCTTTTTACTTATTATATAAGCTTTACCCTCTTAATATTAGCTATTTTAGCCCTTTAAAGCACTTATATAATAAAAGGTTTAAGAAAATAATATAAATATAAATTATATATATTACTAAGAATAACTTTTTTTTATCTTTAAGGTAGTATTCTTTACTTTAATAAGTAAAATTAATATATAAGTAGGTTTCTAGTAAGCTAGTCTTATACCTTTTAATCCTAAAGTTATTATTTTTTACCTAGGTTTTAAGCTAAAGATATTAACACTAGTAAACTTATATCTAACTAGCTTAGGCTTATAAGACCTAAAGATATTAATAATAGTAATTAAAGGTATATAAATATTTACTTTTTTAAAGAAAAAGGATTAGGGAGTATTAAAGAAGTTTACTAACACTAATATATAAAGTAATTAACTTATAGTTAAAGGGTATTAGTAAGTTAGTATATTAACTTACCATTATTAAGGTAAAGAACTATAAACTTTATATAGAGATAAAGGTACTTAGTAAACACTAGAAGACTACAAAGACCTAACTATATCTTAGAGGGTTACTTAATATAACTAAAGTATAGGTACTATAAGGAGAAAAAGGAGATATTAAAGCTAGGGGTAAAAAAACGTCCTAAAAAGAGGGTTATATAAAGGGTAGTAAAGTATATATAGAATAATATAGTAATTATAGAAAGACTAGATATAATATATAAACCTATAAAGTAGTTTAAGATAATAATAAAGAATAAGGTAGTATATATTTTTAATTAAATTTATATAATTTAGTTAAAATAACTTATTAAAATAATTAAAGGGTAGGTAAATAGAGTCTACTTACTATAATTATCTACTTACTATATATATATATTACTATTATTATAGTCTTCCTTTATAGTAAAGTCTAACTTATCCTTAGATAACTTAGAATAATTAAAAATATTACTATATAGCTTAGGAGTATATATATCTTCTAAGTTATTACTAATAATACTTTTAGAATTCTTAATAATAGAATTCTAGTTTTTTAATAAAACTAGCTGTCTTTTATTATTATATTTAAGCCTAGTTCTTCTTTTAGTAATAATATTACCTAACTAGTTAAAACTAGCTACTTCTGCTACTAAAGTAGGAGGAATAGCTAAATATTTCCTAGCTAATATACTTAAGATAGGAAATTTAACTTTATTTTCTTTCTACTAGTCTAAAGGATTAACTTATTAATATTTATTAGTATTAATAATTATAAGTTATTATTAGAATATTAATACTAATAATTATATAACACCTAGTTAGGTAACTATAAATAGTTTATAATTTAAGGTTAAAGGGCATAGACTAGTTATTTAGCTCTCAGTTATATTAAAAGAGGATTATACTATTAGTTAGCTAAAATAACTTAAGTTATACTTAGGCAGTATATAACTACTTATATAATAATAGTAAAGTAGACCTATTTAGTTACTAAATAAAAAGTTAATTTACCTCTATATTTTACTAAGTATATATATAGATAAAGCTTTTTTAATACTAATTAGTAGTTATATAGTAATTATAGATTAATAAAAGTAAAAAGTTAAGCTATATTATATAAAGAGTTAGTTTATATAGTATTTAACTATAAGAGGGCTAAAGAACTACTTTTTACTATAACCTCTTTTACTAAGATAAGTTATAATTTATATAAAGGCCTAGTTTATATAGTGCCTAACTATAAGAAGGCTAAAGAACTACTCTTTAGGATAACTACTTATACTATTTTCCTTTAAATATAATAGAATAAAGAAGACTATAACCTTCTTATATATATATAAGAAGTAAGTAGTATACTACTATAAGTATATTACCTTTATTAACTAAATACTATATAATTAAAATAACTACTAATATAGTAATATAGAATACCTAAAGCTAGAAGAAAGAACCTACCTAAAAAGAATATATCTTTATATATAAAGATATATTAGAAAGTAATAGTATTAGAATTATAATATAGAGATCTTAAATACTACCTTAGTACTAGACTAAATATTAAGACCTTACTAATAACTTATCTTAGGAAAAGATTATAATATATCTAGTGTATAAAATACACTAGATTATCTATATAAATCTTAACTAATCCTAACTTAAAGGTATAATTATAATTAACTTTAAGGACTAGATAGCTAATTACTAAAAGTATATATATTATTATACTTTAGGGGAGTTTATATAAAATTATAAAAAAAAGAGATCTTTATTATAACTAAGATAAAGCCTAATAAATAAGTAGTTAACCTTAATAATACTTTAGAAGTAATATTAAAAGAAATCTAGTAGTTATATAATAAATATACTAATAACTACTATTAGAGATCTCTAAGCTACTATATTAATAAAACCTAGCTAAAATACTAATAAAGTAATTAAACTCTAAGATATACTAGTAGCTTAAAGGACTAAAACGCCTATTATATAAATAACCTTATAAAAATTATAACTTACTTAAGAGGTAAAAAGTTTATTAATATCTTAAAGCTAAACTAAATACTTATACTATAAAAGGATATTTATAACCTTTTACTAAAATAAATAATTAATAATAGACCTTATAAGCTTTATATAATCTTTATTTTTCTAAAAAAGCTAGAGAAAAAAGAAAAACTATACTAAAAAGCTATATAATATACTTTATAATAACACTAAAGTGTTTATTAGTTTCTACTACTATCTTTAGATTATAAAAGACTAATACTATACTATTTT